>NC_047118.1:11411423-11711423 GCF_902500255.1 Thalassophryne amazonica
TTGTCACACGGTGAATCCTGCCACCAAACTGACCACACCATTAGATGGTACTCCACATAACTGTGTGGCAGAGACAGAGAAATTTTTGAGAGCCAGAGAACATTTGTATAATCACGCCATAGATGCAGATCTAACCCTGTTCGTGGATGGCTCATGCTTTCGGGATGCCGCGGGATTGCATGCGGGTATGGGGATAGTTAAACTAAACACGGATGGCGAGACCTTTGAATTACTGGAGTCCCAAGGAATTGATCAGCCTTGTTCAGCCCAACTGGCAGAAATCAAAGCCTTAACTATGGCTTGCCAGATAGCTAAAGATCAACGTGTTAATATCTACACAGACTCAGCCTACGCTTATGGCGTATGTCATGTACATGCAAACATTTGGAAACAAAGGGGATTCCTGAGAGCAGATGGCACCCCTGTCACTCATGGAGAAGCGATTTCCCAACTGTTACAAGCTCTCCAATTACCGTCTGAGGTAGCCATCATTAAATGTGCAGGTCATCAAAAGAATAATAACATCATAGCTCAAGGTAACAACCTAGCAGATGACGCAGCTCGCAAAGGAGCACAAGGAGAAAATATGTTTCCCCTGCTAACCATCCAAGATTGTGCCCCACTGGTTTCACTTGACGCACTGATAGTGGCTCAAAGTAGGGCCAGTGGAGAAGAAAAACGAATGTGGGTTAAACGAGGCGCTATTGAGACACGCAGTCAGGGGCCAGCGGACAAGCTGTGGCGCAGTAGTCATGGACATTTTGTGTTACCCACCAATTTATTACGACATGCAATCATTTGGGCCCATGGACCCGATCATTGTTCGCGAGTCCAAATTATGAACAAACTAAAAGCTGTCTGGTGGTCACCATATATGGCAGCTACAGTGGACCGTTTGTTGAATGAGTGTGAGGTATGTGCACAGTACAATGTCCGGAAATCATTCACAGCCCCTTTAGCCCACATTCCGGTCCCTGATGGGCCATTCAGACATCTTATGATGGATTTCATAGACATGGGAGCTGAAAATCGAGTTAAACGAATGAGATATGTTTTGGTAGTGATATGCAGATTCAGCCGATGGATTGAGGCAGTAGCCTCTGCAAATCAAGACCATAAAACGGTAGCCAAATTCTTGTGCCGAGATGTCTTTCCAAGATTTGGCATTCCAGATACTATCTCATCTGACAACGGTAGGGCTTTTGTAGCCAAGGTTACACAAGAAACATTCAAACAATTGGGTATCAAACAGAAGTTTGGGTGTGTTTATCACCCTCAATCAAATGGGGCGGTGGAACGGGCTAATGGCATTTTAAAGAACAAACTAGCAAAAATCATAGCAGACAGCAATGGCAAACTAACCTGGCTGGATGCGTTGCCGCTTGCTTTATTGTCAATGCGCTCACAAACTAACCGACTAACCCATTTGACACCATTTGAAGCTCTTACAGGTCGGCCGATGCCTATTCCATACCTGAGAGGACCCTACGAAGGACCATCGCTGGAGCAGCTACAAGACGAATGGCATAATTATCTGAGACAGTTAACCCAAATACACAAAACTATCTTTTTGCAGGTCAAAGGTGCTACAGAAGACAGAGAAGCAGAGATTCCACTCGAAAATCAGAGCATCCATCCTGGTGATCTGGTTTACGTCAAAGTGTTCAAAAAGAAGTGGGACAGGCCCCGCCGAGAAGGTCCTTTTAAAGTTATTCTTGCCTCACGTACAGCAGTCAAAGTAGACGGTAAGGACACTTGGTTTCATTTAAACCACTGCTGTAGGGTTGGTGGCCCAGCGCCCCTGCGGCCTCGGCAAGCTCGTCTTGGCAGAGCCGCCGGGCCAAGGGGGGAAGCAAGAGAAGCCAGAGACCCTACAGCAGCGCCGAGGGACGGCCACGCCTCCCTGCAAGCACCGAGGGAAGGCCACGCCTCCCTGCAGCCAGGCAAACACCGGCCAAGGCGCTCACAGAGACTGATTGAACAAAGACGACGCACAGCTTCAGAGAGTAGTGGATCCCTGCCAGATAGAGCAGCGACAGACTCAGATGCAGACTCAGAAACAACTGGAGACGCAGGCCAACAGACAGACAGAAATACAGACCGACAGATAGACAGGCCACAGGAGACATCAGACTCGGACAGCAACTTGGTAGATTTACCGACAGAAGAACCACAGGAAGTACAACCCAGACAAAGCACAGATACACCACACATCCCTAGTGACAGCTCATCTAGTGACGGCTCACTCAGTAGCACATCTAGTAGTACATCTCAACAGTCATCAGAGCAATGATTAAGGAATTATTCAAGGGATTGACAATACTACTGGTGGTCAGTATGGGAGAAAATAGACATCCAAAACATACAACGGACTGTGCCGTGGCCATGGCCGCAATAGCAGCTAAACAAGGCATTCGAAACACAGGAAAAAACATATAATTTGGTATACATTAAATCAAAAGCCTACAAGAACATAGGAATACAGGGAAAGCTGGGGGATTACATATTAGGCGAAGCCATTAGCATCAAATGTGAAGAGGAGGGAACACTCAACATAGAGGTAATTTGTGATAAAAGAGGATGCAGGGAAACCAAGCAAGACGTAACTGTTACAGTACATGAAGCCACAAAATGGGTAAAAAGCAGCTCCTGCCCCTCACAAATCACATTCCCCATGAGCTATTTGAGGAAATCATGCCACAACTGAGTCAGACAGCTGCATACCTGTTAAGGATACACCGTGACAATGCCAACATCTCTTGTGCTCAGGAGGGCCTCCATACTCAACTGTGTGGTCTTCAGTCTAGTATGGACATGCTAGCCAGTATGATGGAGCATATGGAGAGGGAACAGCTAGGGCTGGCCACCACCACCCTGAATGTGGGCAAGAATTCTCTGGGGGCCCTGTACAACCTGGCCAAGCAGCACAAGGAGCTGGAAAGATCCATCAGAGAACTGCACGACTGTCTGAAAGCCAGAATTCCTGATCCTTCCCCCACTACCCCTGAAAGGCCAACCTCCCCATATTCCCCAACTTCTCCCAAAACTTCAGACGCTGAGTAAATGCTGAGGAGCGTGGACTGACGTAATGGCACTGAAAACGGACTATGATCTTGGTTCTTGAGTTTGAATTGCGGACTGGTTTCAGAAATCTGAGTGTAAATAAAAACAAAGAAGGATATATGTTAGTAACGAAGGTTGGGTAAATGTCTGTCCTTACCATCATCTGCGTAACACAGATAAAGCTAAATGCGTACACATAGATATCACATTGCAAAGTTATAAAAAGGGGACCCTTACACGGCGTGTTTGGAGATTTAGTAGTAAAGATGCACCATAGGGACCCCTTTTTCTTAAATTATAGCATGCCTCAAGAGACATGCATCGCCTAAATTTGGCGTCTGGCCAAAAAGGGCATTAGAAAACAAGCTGAAAAAGAAGAAAAACAAAGTGGAGAATGTTGAGAAATGGCCTATAATGAAAACCATTATATGATTGACTAAGGCAAATGACTTAAGGACGGACATGAAGGGAAACCATTTATGGTGTTTATCATTTAACTAGACATAGCTGCGCTAACCTTAGAATAGTTTCTTGATTGGTTGACTAAATAGTGGTAACGTAGGGGTTATTTGATGCATTTAAATAATAAATGTGTGACGCTTTAACAAAATAATATGTAGAACCAAGTATAATGGGTTGGAGCCTCTGGTTGAGTGAGTCAATAGATGCCAGAAGATCATTGGTTGCACTGATGTCAATGTAAAGCCTTTACTTTGCCATGATTAAGAAGTTGCTGTAACTTGTTTTATGTGGCCATTTTAAGTGCCTTGAATTACACCAAAACTCAATGTTTGAATGTCACCTTGTGTTGATATAATCCAGCTAATTGCTCACCTTGTGCCTTAGTATGTAGGTTCACCTGCACTTCAATATATTTACCGTGTGAAGTATCACTGATATTCATATCCGCACCAGAGTTATCAGTAAGTCGAGTGATGTGTTTTTCTTTTTTATTATTGCAATGCACAAATGAAGATGTCTTGTCAGTAAACAACCCAAGAGTATAGTTGAAGTAATGGGACTCTTTCGAGTCCCAGAGGAGGGACTGTAGAAGAATTTTTAGGTCCATATTTGAACTGTGATGAACTATCAAGTGTCCTGATCTGAACTGTATGTCCTCTGGCTGAACTAGCAGGTGTTCAACCCAAAAAAAAAAGGGCTCTATTAGTCATTCAGTCTGTCAGGGGCTTTCCAAGGCCTTTTAGGTGCTTTCCCGCAGGCCACGTGCGAGGGGCCTCGGGCCAGTTGCACCTGTGGCTGAGGCCACGTGCGGGGGGCCTCAGGCCAGCTGCACCTGTGGCTGAAGGTCTTTTAAAAAAATCAGTTGTAAATCCTTCACGTTTTAATGGGAGCGTTTGTCACATTGAAATAATGGCCTAACACCTGCTTAGGGTTCACTAGAGGACGCTTCCAATAGAAAACCATGTCTTGGGAATGAAATAAATAAAAAAGTCGAAGGAGGAGCGATGCCCGCGGGTCTCCAATAAATAGATGAGCGCGGTTGTCATATTCAGTCTCTCTAGAGGACTCAGTTTGTCTAAGCTCTGTGTCGAAGGCTTAAATAAACTTAAAAAACTCTGTGCATTTTATCTTGCTTAAGGCTGAATTATTCTAAAGTGTTGTGTCCTTTTCTAGCATATCACTTGCAATTAGTTTGTGTTATCTAAAAGACGACATCCCGAGAAGACTAAGGACGGACCACGTCACCATCTATACCATAATTCTCTTATTTATAATAGCAATACTAGTAATCTGTACCATCTATACCATAATTCTCTTATTTATAATAGCAATACTAATTATCTGTACCATCTATACCATAATTATTTTATTTATAATAGCAATGCTAATACTCTGTTCCATCTATACCATAATTCTCTTATTTATAACAGCAATACTAATAATCTGTACCATCTATACCATAATTCTCTTATTTATAATAGCAATGTGAATTATCTGTACCATCTATACCATAATTCTCTTATTTATAATAGCAATACTAATAATCTGTACCATCTATACCATAATTCTCTTATTTATAATAGCAATGTGAATTATCTGTACCATCTATACCATAATTATCTTATTTATAATAGCAATATTAATAATCTGTACCATCTATACCATAATTCTCTTATTTATAATAGCAATGTTAATTATCTGTACCATCTATGTATACCATAATTCTCTTATTTATAATAGCAATACTAATGATCTGTACCATCTATACCATAATTCTCTTATTTATAATAGCAATACTAATAATCTGTACCATCTATACCATAATTCTCTTATTTATAACAGCAATACTAATAATCTGTACCATCTATACCATAATTCTTTTTTTTATAACAGCAATACTAGTAATCTGTACCATCTATACCATGATTCTCTTATTCATAATAGCAATACTAATACTCTGTATCATCTATACCATAATTCTTTTATTTATAATAGCAATGCTAATTATCTGTGCCATCTATACCATAATTCTCTTATTTATAACAGCAATACTAATAATCTGTACCATCTATACCATAATTATTTTTTTATAACAGCAATACTAGTAATCTGTACCATCTATACCATAATTCTCTCATTTATAATAGCAATACTAATTATCTGTACCATCTATACCATAATTCTCTTATTTATAACAGCAATACTAGTAATCTGTACCATCTATACCATGATTCTCTTATTTATAATAGCAATACTAATAATCTGTACCATCTATACCATGATTCTTTTATTTATAATAGCAATGCTAATTATCTGTGCCATATATACCATAATTCTCTTATTTATAACAGCAATACTAATAATCTGTACCATCTATACCATAATTCTTTTTTTATAATAGCAATACTAATTATCTGTACCATCTATACCATAATTCTTTTATTTATAACAGCAATACTAATAATCTGTACCATCTATACCATAATTCTCTTATTTATAACAACAATACTAATAATCTGTACCATCTATACCATAATTCTCTTATTTATAATAGCAATGTGAATTATCTGTACCATCTATACCATAATTATCTTATTTATAATAGCAATATTAATAATCTGTACCATCTATACCATAATTCTCTTATTTATAATAGCAATGTTAATTATCTGTACCATCTATGTATACCATAATTCTCTTATTTATAATAGCAATGCTAATTATCTGTACCATCTATACCATAATTCTCTTATTTATAATAGCAATACTAATAATCTGTACCATCTATATCATAATTCTCTTATTTATAATAGCAATACTAATAATCTGTACCATCTATACCATAATTCTCTTATTTATAACAGCAATACTAATAATCTGTACCATCTATACCATAATTCTTTTTTTATAACAGCAATACTAGTAATCTGTACCATCTATACCATGATTCTCTTATTTATAATAGCAATACTAATAATCTGTACCATCTATACCATAATTCTCTTATTTATAATAGCAATGCTAATAATCTGTACCATCTATATCATAATTATCTTATTTATAACAACAATACTAATAATCTGTACCATCTATACCATAATTCTCTTATTTATAATAGCAATGTGAATTATCTGTACCATCTATACCATAATTATCTTATTTATAATAGCAATACTAATAATCTGTACCATCTATACCATAATTCTCTTATTTATAATAGCAATACTAATAATCTGTACCATCTATACCATAATTCTTTTATTTATAATAGCAATACTAATAATCTGTACCATCTATACCATAATTCTTTTATTTATAATAGCAATGCTAATAATCTGTGCCATCTATACCATAATTCTCTTATTTATAACAGCAATACTAATAATCTGTACCATCTATACCATAATTCTCTTATTTATAATAGCAATGTGAATTATCTGTACCATCTATACCATAATTCTCTTATTTATAATAGCAATACTAATAATCTGTACCATCTATACCATAATTGTTTTATTTATAACAGCAATACTAATAATCTGTACCATCTATACCATAATTCTCTTATTTATAACAACAATACTAATAATCTGTACCATCTATACCATAATTCTCTTATTTATAATAGCAATGTGAATTATCTGTACCATCTATACCATAATTATCTTATTTATAATAGCAATATTAATAATCTGTACCATCTATACAATAATTCTCTTATTTATAATAGCAATGTTAATTATCTGTACCATCTATGTATACCATAATACTCTTATTTATAATAGCAATTCTAATAATCTGTACCATCTATACCATAATTCTCTTATTTATAATAGCAATGCTAATAATCTGTACCATCTATACCATAATTATCTTATTTATAATAGCAATACTAATAATCTGTACCATCTATACCATCATTCTTTTATTTATAACAGCAATACTAATAATCTGTACCATCTATACCATAATTCTCTTATTTATAACAGCAATACTAATAATCTGTACCATCTATACCATAATTATCTTATTTATAATAGCAATGTGAATTATCTGTACCATCTATACCATAATTCTCTTATTTATAATAGCAATACTAATAATCTGTACCATCTATACCATAATTCTCTTATTTATAATAGCAATACTAATTATCTGTACCATCTATACCATAATTCTCTTATTTATAATAGCAATACTAGTAATCTGTACCATCTATACCATGATTATCTTATTTATAATAGCAATACTAATAATGTGT
Organism: Thalassophryne amazonica; assembly: GCF_902500255.1. Taxonomy (NCBI): domain Eukaryota; kingdom Metazoa; phylum Chordata; class Actinopteri; order Batrachoidiformes; family Batrachoididae; genus Thalassophryne; species Thalassophryne amazonica. The sequence continues at coordinate 11,419,210 of NC_047118.1, forward strand.
ACCATCTATACCATAATTATTTTATTTATAATAGCAATGCTAATAATCTGTACCATCTATACCATAATTCTCTTATTTATAACAGCAATACTAATAATCTGTACCATCTATACCATAATTATCTTATTTATAATAGCAATGTGAATTATCTGTACCATCTATACCATAATTCTCTTATTTATAATAGCAATACTAATAATCTGTACCATCTATACCATAATTCTCTTATTTATAACAGCAATACTAATAATCTGTACCATCTATACCATAATTATTTTATTTATAACAGCAATACTAATAAGCTGTACCATCTATACCATAATTCTCTTATTTATAATAGCAATACTAATAATCTGTACCATCTATACCATAATTCTCTTATTTATAATAGCAATGTGAATTATCTGTACCATCTATACCATAATTCTCTTATTTATAATAGCAATACTAATAATCTGTACCATCTATACCATAATTCTTTTATTTATAACAGCAATACTAATAATCTGTACCATTTATACCATAATTCTCTTATTTATAACAGCAATGCTAATAATCTGTACCATCTATACCATAATTATCTTATTTATAACAATACTAATAATCTGTACCATCTATACCATAATTCTCTTATTTTAATAGCAATGTGAATTATCTGTACCATCTATACCATAATTTTCTTATTTATAATAGCAATACTAATAATCTGTACCATCTATACCATAATTCTCTTATTTATAATAGCAATGTGAATTATCTGTACCATCTATACCATAATTCTCTTATTTATAATAGCAATACTAATAATCTGTACCATCTATACCATAATTCTTTTATTTATAACAGCAATACTAATAATCTGTACCATTTATACCATAATTCTTTTATTTATAATAGCAATGCTAATAATCTGTACCATCTATACCATAATTCTCTTATTTATAACAATACTAATAATCTGTACCATCTATACCATAATTCTCTTATTTTAATAGCAATGTGAATTATCTGTACCATCTATACCATAATTCTCTTATTTATAATAGCAATACTAATAATCTGTACCATCTATACCATAATTCTCTTATTTATAATAGCAATGTTAATTATCTGTACCATCTATACCATAATTCTCTTATTTATAATAGCAATGCTAATAATCTGTACCATCTATACCATAATTCTTTTATTTATAACAGCAATACTAATAATCTGTACCATTTATACCATAATTCTCTTATTTATAATAGCAATGCTAATAATCTGTACCATCTATACCATAATTATCTTATTTATAACAATACTAATAATCTGTACCATCTATACCATAATTCTCTTATTTTAATAGCAATGTGAATTATCTGTACCATCTATACCATAATTCTCTTATTTTAATAGCAATACTAATAATCTGTACCATCTATTCCATAATTCTCTTATTTATAATAGCAATGTTAATTATCTGTACCATCTATGTATACCATAATTCTCTTATTAATAATAGCAATACTAATAATCTGTACCATCTATACCATAATTCTCTTATTTATAATAGCAATACTAATAATCTGTACCATCTATACCATAATTCTCTTATTTATAATAGCAATGCTAATTATCTGTACCTTGTCTAACTCGATGCTAATTATCTGTACCTCGTCTAACTCGGGCAAATATCGTTCATTTTGGGCAACTGGGCATGGACGCTGGGCCTCTGAAAGTGCATACTGTACGACAACTGCATGTTATTTGCATTATTATCACTTTCTGAGATACAAAACACGTGGAATCACATTAACAATATTTTTTGAGATACCCGCCCGTTACTGCGGGCAGGTATGGACAGGTAGCGTAAATGTAAATCTATGCTAATGGCCCAGCATCGCCTCAGTAAGTGATAATAATAACCCATTAGTGAGTTTTCATGCTAGGTGTCAGGTTGTTAGCATGGCATTATTCGGTATTTTAACATTTCCCATAATCTCCCTGCGCTTCCCAGAATGCACCACAGCTAGCGAGGATGTGGATGGCGCAGATTCAACAAGTTCATGAAAAGATTACGATGATGATATGTTCTCTCAAGTTAAGAGGAATATCAAGAAGAGGTGTAGCACCTGTGATGGACTTCTGCTGTGCCCCAATGTTGTCTTGCTGTCCATAGTTCACGAGGTGTGTTTACATTGTGTCCTAAACCTGAACTCTGCTGTAACTGACCTCTCGCATGACTCACGGACTGCGAGATGGTGCGAAATTCACAACTGTGAAACAGCGAATGTGGTGCTAGAGAGTTATTATGCTAATGTTAGCTTGTTAATGACTTTTCATGCTTGGTGTTAGGCTTTTACATCACATTATGTGATGTAGCTAGTTTTCGTGCTAACATTAGGCCATTTTCATGCAAACATTAGCATGCATATATTTACGTTAGCATTTATGAATGAATAACAATAATGGGCTGTTGACTGAGGGGGAGACTGCAACACTAATGCACAAATTTTGTGCATGTTCACATCTTAAATGGAGTACTGACTAAAACAACGCTACAGAAACTGATACTCTGTCTATTATTAGGGAACAATAAAGGCTTTCACACAGAGAGGCACAGTAATGATCAGAGTTTGAGGAGTTGGAGTGTTGCATAAAGAAAGCGCTCAGCTGCTTCACCTCAGGGAGCTTTGGTGGTTAACTGCTGCTGCTGAAATTATCTGTTCAAATGTGATCCATTTCCTCATCAGAAAACCTCTCATTTCTGTCACCTCCTGAGTCTGCTACCTAAATAAAAAATATGCCAGCTTCAACCCCAGACAACTCAAAGCTAATAATATAAGGGGTGACTGAGAAGCTTTGAGTCTGATCCAGAATACATAGGGTGTGGTTTTCCATTTTTTGCATTCTGAGAAACCAACATTTCTGAATATTGCACCCAGTGAGTCAAAACTTCACATATTCTTGAGATGGAGAACCACGACCCTGTAATTTTTTTCTGAATCAGGCTCAAAACGTCTCAATCACTCCTTGTAGATGACAATCTGACACATCCAAAACATATGAACACCAGACATAGTTAATGAACCAAATGCTTCAGACAGTATTTTACTCTTTCAAAATGCTCAAAGTAGAGGTGGGCTGATCGATCCTAATATCGATAATATCGATACAACACTGGTATTGATATTGAACAATCCTCATGTAAAAAGATCGATACTCACACAACACAGAGCAGGACACCCTTGTATTGTGGTTTGTCTCAAATAATAGTTTTACCAAAATCATATTAATATATGTTTTTCCATAACATGGGTGGTAATCAGTTAAAGTTTTATGGAATGCCCCTTTAAGGTAACTACAATTTGTCAATTTGGTACTAATAAAAAAAACAAAAAAAAAACTGATAAAATGGTATGGTAAAACTGGTAAAACTATCATTTGATGTGATTTGACATCATTTGAAGTATATTTGGGTGTAAATAGAGGAGAAAAGGGTACAAACAACAACCAAAACAAGACATCTTAGGGCAAAAAATATCAATTTTCTTAGAATCACATTTTCTGATTCATTGTTAACTTTACACATCATAATTTGCAAGTTCAAGCATCAGAGCCATGAGCTATAAATTGTGTTGTTAATGTAAGTTCCAAGAGTTACCTTTTTTCTCTTGTAATAAATGTAGATCCAAAACTGCATAATTCTGAAATTAGATTACAAATAAACACATTCAAAGGACATCCTATATAAATTCCAAACTGAAAATACTGCATTTTAAGTGTTTTATTGTGTTAGCTACTTAAAGCAATCAACTTTGGTTTAAACAGCTTTCCACACGGCACCCACAGGCACCCATGCAACACTGACCACTCTTAAAGCACTTACAGGCTGCAGTCTTGCATTTTGCCTCACATCCCTTTTTCCCTCTATTTATGCCCAAATACACTTCAAATGATGTCAAATCACATCAAATCATAGTTTTACCAAAATCATATTAATATATGTTTTTCCATAACATGGGTGGTAATCAGTTTAATTTTTTATGGAATGCCCCTTTAAGGTAACTAAAGTTTGTCAATTTGGTACTAATAACAAAAAAAAAAAATAATGTCAGTGGGTGTATTGAACTTATTTTGAATAGTTCTGATACTTGAGGTATCAAGTGTATGTTGTGTAATGGAAACAATGAATCATAAAAAATGATTTTAATAAATTAGCCATAGTGTACTCTAAAATGTCCCTGTCTACTTTGCTTTTGTATTCTGATTTTCTTCATATTCATAAAAAAACATACTTATGCAATTTTTATATTTAATTAATGTGCTTGATGTAAAAGAGGCCAATTATGATCAATTTTGATGTCATAACCATTTTGAAGTTGGATAAAGTTAATCAACAGACCCATCTTATCTGACATAATTGTATTTTCATAGCTAAGACTGCCATAATGGTCTATGTAAGTTGTCTTATTGGTTTTCTTGCGCAAGAAAACATATAATTAGACACCAAAATTGTCATAATTGGACCATCATAACAGATTTTATTAATTTGACCCTTCACGAAAAGTGCGTTGACCTTTCCACATTTTCGGTCATTGTGACGTAACGCAAGGTCAAAAATAGGTCAAACTATATATATTTTTGAACTCTACTCATCAAGCCGAGTAATTTGATATGCATATCAAAAGGATTGGACCATTTTTGAATTTTGACCCAAAAATGGGGGTTTTTGGTCCAAAAATGGCCAAAAAATAATTTTTATTTTTGGCATCGCCCCTGATGTGAAACCTTACTATATAAGGACTTGATCTAGCATAGATGCCTGCTTGTAACAAAAAATGCCGAAAAAAATTTTTGGAAGCACTTTTCTGCCTTCTGCTGGCTGTCTGTAAACACTTTAACAAACAACTGTTTGAAAAATAGCCCAGTGCTTCAAAATGCTCAAAACACTGAATGAAGCAATCTCTTCAGAAAATGAATCATTGGTTCAAAATGCTCAAAATACTAAATGAAACAGTTGGTTTTGAAATGCAGTGCTTCAAACAGCATGAAGCATCTATCATAAGGTTTTTTTTATGTCAACATCACTTACGTAAATGACCAGTGACATATTTACTAGCGTCGTTAAATTAAAGGTGCTGCTGTTCCTGCAACTGCTGCTTTTACACGCCGACTCTGACCGTCTGGTCCACAAGTCAGGGGGGTTTTCAGCCCCTTACAGCTGGCACCTCACTGAAGCAGGGTCCACCAGAAAAAACAGAAAGAAAGAATAAAAAATAAAAAAAACACGACTGAAAGAGTTAAATATAGAAACGTCTTTAAGGAGATCATGAATGGCCACAAATCAGGCACTAAAGAACACGTGATTTTAAAATCTTGGTCGTAAGTCTCAAATGGTTTCATGTACCCACCTGTGTTTAAGCTTTTTTCATTTAAACGTCAGTTCCCGTGATCGTAAATCAACATTCAAACTGCGACGGGATGTTTTAATAATATTCTCGTTAATTATGAAAAAGTACTTGCGGTCTGATTATCGTCCGACTTTGACAAAGAGGGAGCCTGTGTGTGGAATTCCCACCTTAGCTTGAGGCCCCTCCGCCGCTCTGCTGTTGGCGAGGAACCACATGGAAGCCATTACGCCGCGCGGAGTAAAATTACAGAGAAAACCTACAGAACCGAAGAACCTCCTTTAACCGCCGCTCGCTTTTAGATTTACACACATGGGGACGAACTCAGGAAATGGATGAGTGTGGACGCACACGGGAGCCGATGGGCGCTGGAGCTGTGCCTCCACTTTGCCTGAATCTGTACATTTCCACTGGTGGCTGTGGCGGGACAAGGATGTAGTGTGCATAATTCTCCTCCTTACTTCTGCTAGGCTCCACGGCTGTACGGCCAGGGCTGTAAATTCCTCAGAAAGAGCCTCTAAGTAGGACTACTTTAAAAAAAAAAGGAGCGAGAGTTGGAGGAATGAGTCGCTCATCTGCAAGGAGCCAACTCAATAAGTCATCATGGAGGCCTGAGGCCGAACACGGGGCCCACAGGAGAGCAGATCATACCGCATTTACGACCTCGAATTTAATACACCTGCTTTACCTTCAAACACAGACTCCTATGGAGTGGCTATGTTCCATTAATAGGACAATGTGTAATGTATAAACTAACAGGTTAACTGTCTTATCAGTTAGCTCATTTTAACCTATTAAAAAAGCACTATCACCTCTTAAACGCTCATTCATAATGTAAAATAGCAACATATTACTCACTGATATTATTCTACAACCACAAATAAGAAAAAGGAAGCAAATAAACAATGAAAAAAGAGAACAGTTGAACCAACTTAAAAAAGCATTCCAATTGGTAAAACCTGAATGAATTAAGTTGTTTGAACTTAAATTTGTAAGTTAGAGTTGATCTAACTTGCCAACTTACGTTCGAGCAACTTAATTCATTTAGGTTTTACAAACTGGAATGCTTTTTTTAAAGTTGGTTCTTCTTTCAGTGAACTTAGACTGACTTCTATTGAACTGCAGACAAGATATTTCATTTTTTTTTTTCATATTTCGTTCCTACATTTAAGGCCTTCAGCACATTCCAGAAAAAAAAGCTGGGATTTATTGCCAGTAATGAAATAAAATGAACTAAATAATGATGTTATGTGAAACAGGTGATGTCATGATTTGGTATAAAAGGCTGAGTCTTTGAGGAGTAAAAATGGGAAGAGGATCTCTAGTTTTTCACAATTTACTGAAATATTTATAAACAATGTTCCTTAAAGAAAGATTGGAGGAGATTTGTATATTTCTCTCTCTACAGTGCATCATACCATTAAATGGTTCAAGGATCCCAGAGCAATTTCAGTGCAGCGCAAGTCCCTTTGATGGCACTGCATCAGCCATCATTCATCAATAGCTGATATAGCCACACGGGCAAGGGATTACTTTGGGAAAGATTTGTCAAGCACTACAATACAAAGTTACATTTACAAATGCTACTTAAAACTTTATTATCAAAAAAGGAAGCCATATGTTAACATTGTATACAGGCAGCATTGACGTCTCTGGGCTCATAGGCATCTGGGTTGGACCATCACACAGTGGAAACGTGCACTGTGGTCAGAAGAGTCAGTATTCCAGATTTGATGGATTTATTGTTAAGAAATGGATGCCATTCAAGAAAAGAACCATTCTGACTGTACCTCCTGGGTATGTGATTCATATTCTAAAACTTGAACATCAAAATAATGAGAACTATAAAAATATTATATTTGTGTGTGTATGTATGTATGTAATAAGCACCTAATAATAAATAAATAAGTTAGCAGCCCAAGCCCAAGTTTTTTTTTTTGGGGTGGGGGGGCAGAGTGTGGCTGTTAATATCAAACTTTGCAATGCAATAAAACAAAGCTGAATTAAATTTTCGAATTGTGGGAAAAAAAAAACCCACACAAAATAGAACAGTGAGAGTAACCAGTAGCTAAAATAAAACACACTTTGTGCTATCACACGTGTGCCGTCACTCCTGGGGTTTACAAGAGTGGTTTGGTTGTGTACAAATTGTGGTGTGTGGATGCACATTAAGTGTTTCCTCCACCCACTCACACTCCTCCCAAAATATGTCACACAGCTGTGTGCACCTCTCTGCTCAGCAGCTGGAGTGCCTCTCACACACTCCCTCACTTTCCATTTTGATCAAATATACACTCTCATAATCAAGCGTGTGAATAACACAAACCTCTGCAACCATCTCACAGCGGGATTCTATTTTTATTCTCAAGTTTATGTGCAAAAGTAATAAAATCCAGAATGAAAGGCATTAAAAGGCTGAAACACGCTTTGCACCCTTTATCATTTTTTTAATATGAATTATGAATACTTATGAGTAATACTTTGAGGGACCACACATATTAGATAAGGTGCTTTTAACTCCACATGACCTCATATTATGATATATTATTTCCACATTTTTTTATGTTATAGCCTTATTACAAAATGGATGGAATTCATTTTTTCCCTCAAACTCCTACACACAATACCCCATAACGACAATGTGAATTTTTTAAAAGATTTGTTTCAAATTTATTAAAAATTAAAAAAAAAAACTAAGAAATCATAAGATAAGACTTTATTGATCTCACAATGAAGAAATTCACGTTATAAATCATATGTACGTAAGTATTCACAGCCTTTGCCATGAAGCTCAAAATTGAATTCAAGTGCATCCTATTTCCACTGATCATCCTTGAGATGTTTCTACAGTTTAACTGGAGTCCACCTGGGATAAATTCAGGTGATTAGACATGATTTGGAAAGACACACACCTGTCTACATATAAGGTCCCACAGCTGACAGTGCATGTCAGAGCACAAACCAAGTATGAAGTAAAAGGAATGGTCTGTAGACCTCTGAGACAGGATTGTCTTGAGGCACAAATCTGGGGAAGGGTACAGAACCATTTCTGCTGCTTTGAAGGTCCCAGTGAGCAGAGTGGCCTCCATCATCTGTAAATGGAAGACGTTCAGATCCATAAGGACTCTTCCTAGAGCTGGCCACCCGTCTAAACTGAGTGATTGGGGGAGAAGGACCTTAGTTGGGGAGGTGACCAAGAACCGATGGTCAGAGCTCCAGCATTCCTCTGTGGAGAAAGGAGAACCTTCCAGAAGAACAACCATCTCTGCAGCAATCCATCAATCAGGCCTGTATGGTAAAGACACATAGCAGCCCACCTGGAGTTTGTCAAAAGGCACCTGAAAGACAAAATTCTCTGGTCTGATAAGACAAAGACTGAACTTTTTGGTGGGAATGCCAGGCGTCATATTTGGAAGAAACCAGGTACCATCTCTACACTGAAGCATGGTGGTGGCAGCATCATGCTGTGGGGATGTTTTTCAGCAGCAGGAACTGGGAGACTATTCAGGATTGAGGGAAAGATAAATTCAGCAATGTACAGAGTCATCCTGGATGAAAACCTGCTCTAGAGAGCTGTTGACCTCATACTGGGGCGACAGTTCATCTTTCAGCAGGACAATGACCCTAAACACACAGCCAAGATATCAAAGGAGTGGCTTCAGGACAACTCTGTGAATGTCCTTGAGTGGCCCAGTCAGAGCCCAGACCTGAATCCAATTGAACATCAAGATCTGAAAATGGCTGTATACCGATGCTCCCCATCCAGCCTGATGGAGCTGGAGAGGTGCTGCAAAGAGCAATAGACAAAACTACTCAAAGATAGGTGCACCAAGCTTGTGGCATCATATTCAAGAAGACCTGAGGCTGTAATTGCTGCTAAAGGTGCAGCAACAAAGTATTGAGCAAAGGGTGTGAATACGAGCTCTGTTAGAAAAGTATCTGACCTTTTAATTTTTTTCAAAAACCTGATGGATTTGAATCACGTGTGCTTGCATGAGCCAGCCTTGAACCTTCGTGCGCATGCGTGATTTTTTTCACGCCTGTCGGTTGCATCATTTGCTTGTAAGCAGCCTTTGTGTGAGGATGGGTGGAGTCTCTCGTCGTTTTTTCTTAGCAAGGAAATGGCGGAACGACTGGAGCAGCGTGACTGCATCACATTTTGCCAGAAACTGGGCGACAGCCAGGTGGAAACCATTCGGATTATTCAGGCGGCTTTCGGTGACAATGCTATGGGCATCACACAGATTAAGGAGCGGTACAACTGGTTTAAAGATGGCCGCACAACGGTGGAGAGCGAGCCACGGTCCGGTCAGCCATCAACATGCTGAAATGACCGGATCATTCCAAAGTGAACGCTGTGATGATGTGGGACCGTCGTGTGACTATCCAAGACATTGTGGAAGAGGTGGACATCAGCACTTTTTCGGCACATTCCACTGTGACAGAAGATTTGGCTATGAAACGAGTTGCAGCGAAATTCATCGGCACAAAGCTGATGGCTCAGCAAAAGCGCCTCTATGTTGAAGTCTCACAGGACATGCTGGGACATGCCCAACTTGTCAACCATTCAGAAGATTCAGATGGCTTTCGGTGGCTTTTCAGTCGTGTGACTATCCAAGAAATGGTGGATGAGCTGGGCATGTCCCAGCATGTCCTGTGAGGCTTCAACATGGAGGCGCTTTTGCTGCACCATCAGCTTCGTGCCAATGAATTTCGCTGCAACTCTTTTCATGGCAAAATCTTCTGTCACAGTGGAATGTGCTGAAAAAGTGCTGACGTCCACCTCTTCCACAATTTCCCGGATAGTCACACGACGGTCCCACATCACCACAATGTTCACTTTGGAAATGATCTGGTCATTTTAGCATGTTGATGGCCGCCCAGAGTGTGGCGTGCTCTCCACCATTGTGCGGCCATCTTTAAACCGGTTGTACCGCTCCTTAATCTGTGTGATGCCCAAAGGATCGTCACCGAAAGCCGTCTGAATAATCCGAATGGTTTCTACCTGGCTGTCGCCCAGTTTCTGGCAAAATTTGATGCAGTCACGCTGCTCCAGTCGTTACGCCATTTCCTTGCAAAGAAAAAACGACGAGAGACTCCACCCATCCTCATACAAAGGCTGCTTACAAGCAAATGACGCAACCGACAAGCGTGAAAAAACTCACGCATGCGCACGAAGGTTCAAGGTTGGCTCATGCAAGCACATGTGATTCAAATCCATCAGGTTTTTGAAAAAATAAAAAGGTTGGATACTTTTCTAACAGACCTCGTACTTACGTACATGTAATTTCTTAGGATTTTTTTTAGTTTTAATAAATTTAAAAAATCATGTTGTTATTATGGGGTTCTGTGAATAGAATTTTGAGGAAAAAAATGAATTTGATTAAAAATGAACATAACACAAAACATGTGCTGATTCAACATGTAGACCCACCTCGGATTTGCTGTGGCGACCCCGAGTGCAAATAAGGGAGCAGCCGAAGAGACTTACTCAAATCAGTACTTAAGTCAGGCAAATATATTTAGTGACTTCCACCACTGAATTTGTATATTTATTACTTAATTCCAGAGACGGATCAGTTGTGATTCCGACTTGCCAGATTGTTCGGCTTTGGTAGAAACCTGTGCTCTATGGAGTTCTATTCTAGGTTTTTGTATACTACTTTTTACATGTGTAATGTCACATGACACATCAGTCAAACCATGTTTCATGCTTTTATGTCAGCAGCTCTAAGTTCAGAATGTGATGAACTCTGTCTTACTGGAGACTTTAAAAACTTTTGATTTTCTACATGCTCTCTTACATTTTTTCCTCCCAGCTTTCTGGCTCCTAACTCGCCAAACGCACAGTAGATTTATAGTAGAAAAGTGATTCCACCGGACACAAGATTAATGTAAAAATGCAGGGCCAGTATTTATGGCTGGAGGCCCTGAATCAAAGCTTGAAACTGAAATACACATTTAAACTTCCACTCCGCTGCCAACTCGCTGCTGTCCAGCCTGCTCACAGAGGCCTCCTCTGAAAGCACAGATAGGAGGAGAGGGAACATATTGCACTTCCTCTTGAGACTTCAGCGGAGACCAAGATAGATAGATATAATGCGGGCTCTGGAAAGTCTCAACAGTTCTTCCATGGTTCGGATAACGTATGACTGAGTCGATCCAGCCTTCAGTGCATGAACCCCTCTTGAATTTGTTCCAAGATTTGATTAGAAACAGGCGTACATATCTAGGTACTTTTTCTACACTTCTTTGCACATTTACTCCTCTCTTCAACACCGGTTTCCTGTGTTATGCTTTCAAGCCCCTTCAAGTGAACAAAAAAGAACATGAACTTCTCTGTGCATACACGTGAACGTGAATACCGGCTCCACGTTGAGAATGCATGCATTTGTGACTGATGTAATTCCTCCCTGACATGCCAAGGCCTTCTCGCAATCACAGCGACATCATATTACCTGAGAAGCATTCTTCCCGTCTCACCCCCCCGCCTTCTCCGGCTTGTCCCTTCTTGCCCTCAAGCAAGCAGGAAATGGTTGCACGCAAGATTTGTGATCTGAGATCAACAACATTAAGAGACAGCCGCAACAGGAAAACTGAGGGTGGAAAGCTTTGGACACGTCCACTGTGGACACACACACTTATTGTACTCAATCAAGCACATGTATGATTCAGGGGTGTTTATTAGCAGAAATGGAATATAGCATGCATAACCATCTGGTGATGACTATATATATATATACCGACAACAAGTGGTGACGTGGGTCCATTTGCCAGGTGCTTTAAGTCAACTCGTTCACAACTTGAGCTGCAAATATTTTCAAGAGCAATCAAAGATTTGTGACGTCCACCAATCCAGATCTGGATCACCTCCAAAATTCAGTCTTCCATGTCCTAATATCTATCTGTGGTGAAAATTTGGTGAGAATCCGTGACGTAGTTTTGACGTAATCCTTCAAAGCATACAGAAAGTCAAACTTGATCCAGAATCTAGATCTGGATCTGGATCACCTCAAAAATTTAATGGAGTCTTCCATGTCCTAATGTCTATCTGTGGTGAAAATTTGGTGGGAATCCGTGACGTAATCCTTCAAAGCATATTGAAAGTCAAACTTGATCCAGAATCCAGATCACCTCCAAAATGTAATGGGTTCTCCCATGGCCTAATATGTACAGTTGAGCTCAAAAGTTTACATACCCTAGCAGATTTTTTTTTTGGGGGGGGGGGGGGGGGGGGGCATTTTTCAGAGAATATGAACAATAACACAAAAACTTTTTTTTTTTACTCATGGTTACTGGTTGGGTGAAGCCATTTATTGGCAAACAACAGTGTTTACTCTTTTCAAATCATAATGACAACAGAAACTACCCAAATGAACCTGATCCAAAGTTTACATACCCCTGTTCTTAATACAGTGTGTTGCCCCCTTTAACATCAATGACAGCTTGGAGTCTTTTGTGGTAGTTTGTTGATGAGGCTCTCTGATGGTAAAGCTGCCACTGAATGTGTTTTGGACTTTATTTACATCAATTACAAAGAAATACAAAGAATATAGTACATCTGCATGGCGTAGACTGTTCTGAAAAACTGAGTGACTGTGCAAGAAGAAGAGTGAGGAAAGCTACCAAGACACCCAGACAACCCAGAAGAAGATATAGGCTTACATGGCTGTGATTGGAGAAATTATGCACAGTGCAAGCTTTGCATTTTGTATCACCAGTTATCCATCTTCATGATGAAGTGGTATAGAGGAGGATTTTCTTAAAAAGAAGACCTGAAAGTTTAGCTACAAATTGCCAGACGGTACATCTGAGATGCAAGCCTGGATTTGATCTGTATTGGTGAAAGAAAATCTTCTCTGCTCTACTCCACTATGAAGCTAAGAGTAGTGATGCAAAATGCAAAGCTTGCGCTGTGCACAATTTATCCAATCACAACCACATAAGCCTGTGTTATCATTCATATTCTCTGAAAAATGGCCAAAAAAAACAAAAAAAAACAAACAACAACAACAACAAAACTAAACTTCTGCCAGGGTATGTAAACTTTTGAGCACAACTGTATCTGTGGTGAAAATTTCTTCAAAATCTGTGCAGTAGTTTTGACGGAATCCTGCTAACAGACAGACAGACTGATGATTTTATTACGTCCTTGGTGGATGTAATAAAGATAAAATGATACAGAACATGCAAAATGCCATTGTAATTTGTACACAGATCATACAATATACTCTCCAAATACTTCCAACACCTTACTTTTCTTTGACATTTGCTTTTGTTATTTTAAAGTCTCAGATCTTCATCTTCTCCCACACAGTCTCCATGTCCACTCTCCAATCACGCAGGTGTCTGTGGAAAGTGCCCGCTGCAGCTTTTTGACGATTGTTGGCATCATTCAAACTGATGGTTTTGAAAACATCTATTTTTTAAACATTGATATTTTATCATCTTATTTTCAGTTTATCTATATTCTGATTTTGTACAAACTGAAAGAAGCTTTCAGTAATTTGAATGTGTTGAATGAAAAGTAATGCCTCCACGTCCTTTTTTCCATCAACAGTTGGCATGTTATGGAAGTCTGAGCTTTAACATGTAGTCTGACATATAACTTGCGATATGCAATGACTCATTTATGTCTGCTATTAAACTGTTTCACAGTATGATTACTGTCTGCACTCTGAGAATTTTGTATCACAGTTTGAACTTTGCACAGACCTAAAACTGCGGAGAACGATGATGAGCTGTTTGCTACCAGTAAACCGTTATGTGCACAGCCACAAGGTCACGATAACACACACTTCAACACATAAATCTCACATGCTAAGACAGGATTGGGGGGGCTCTCTCTGCAGATCGGCTGTTCTTTCTGTACGACGGTATCACTCTTATAAGAATTAAACTTGCAGACGTTGTCTCAGTCAACAGATGCAAAGATGCCGAAGCCAGAACAATGGATTTGTGCGACAAACAAAGAGTTGGACCTCTATCAGCAACCGATGAGTTTCACAAGAAACGAGCCAAAGAACCGATTCAGGAGCACCGGTGCATCACTCAGAGAGAAACGGCCTCCACAGTCAGAGCATCTGGGTCACATTATCGTTTTGTTTGATTATCGGAAGAGTTGTGCTCGATGGGTTCCCTGGATGCTCACGACTGAAATGAAAGCTCGCAGACTTGAAATTTGCCAGCAGCTTCTGTCGTGTTATGAGACTGAAGGTGAAGCGTTTCTCCACAATATCGTTACTGCAGATGGATGCACCTATATGAACCCGAAACAAAACTTCAGTCTGCGGAATATTGACACAAAGACTCGCCAAAGACAAAAAACAAACAAACAAACAAACAAAAACAATTAAAATCACAATTCAGCTGGAAAAGTCATGTCAACATTTTTTGGGGATTGAATTCCCGGAAAATGGGATGCCAATTAACTCAACTCCTTACATAGAGACTCGCCACGCTTTTAAAAAAGCACTTACAGAGAATTCGACGGGAGAAAGAATTTTTTGCTGCATCATGACAACGCTAGGCAAATGTTGGTGGACCCCAGGGCTGTCAGGAACCGTAGTGTGGTCACCATACATGGACGTAAAATTGAGCAAGTGGATACATATAAATAGAGCCCGACCGATATGGATTTTTTGAGGCCGATGGCGATAACGATATTTGAATGAAAAAAAAATGCCGATAATCGATAAATTGGCTGATTTGCCGATAGCCGATAAATCAGCCGATCAGCTGAATGTTTCAACCTCTTAGCAGTAAACGAAAGTTCATGCTAGAAATAAGGTCTACACAATGTGGGCTTAATAAAAAGCGTGACCGACGCAATGAAGCACATTTAACACATTACTACATAAATTGAGTTAATCAAACTGAGTTGAACTAAAACGGGAGAAATGTGGGGTGAATGTAATCGCAAAGTTATTACAAACAACATCCTTATAAACTTACTTGTATGCTTTTGTCAGCCGATCAGTGCAGTGTGATGGCAAACTACGGGGGCTGGTGATGAACACATTTAAGCAGGGGTGTAAGCAGCTTTCAGTTGAATGGAGTCAGAGCTCCATCTACTGGACAAACGGTGCAAGGACATTTTACATTTCCGACACAAACATTATTTCAGTAACTGTTCTGTTTATGAGAAATTATTGGTGTTCTATCAGCAAACTTTTGGCCGATAGTGAGTACTTTGAAAAGGGCCTATATCGGTCAGGCTCTACATATAAATATCTGGGGGTGTACATCGACAACAACTTAAGCTGGCACAGACAAGTGTCAAGCATTTGTGCCCGAATCCACCAGCACATGCATTTTCTTTGTCGACTCCAACTGTTTGGTGTATGTAGGAATATTATGTTGATTTTCTACAGAGCACCTATTGAGTCCGTGCTACGGTATGGTATTACTAGCTGTTTTGTAATTTAACGGTCAAATCAAAAACTCAAATATTAAATCTGATTAAAATAGTTGGGAAAATCATGGGTATGGTGGTACCTGTAACTCCCTAAGAGTTGTTGACATGGTGTCTAACCAGATCCTTACTCTGGATGGCATTACCCTGACCTCTAGTAATACTGTGAGAAATCTTGGAGTCATTTTTGATCAGGATATGTCCTCAATGCACATATTAAGCAAATATGTAGGCCTGCTTTTTTACATTTGCACAATATCTCTAAAATTAGAAAGGTCTTGTCTCAGAGTGATGCTGAAAAACTAATTCATGCATTTATTTCCTCTAGGCTGGACTATTGTAATTCATTATTATCAGGTTGTCCTAAAAGTTCCCTGAAAAGCCTTCAGTTAATTCAAAATGCTGCAGCTAGAGTACTAACGGGGACTAGAAGGAGAGAGCATATCTCACCCATATTGGCCTCTCTTCATTGGCTTCCTGTTAATTCTAGAATAGAATTTAAAATTCTTCTTCTTACTTATAAGGTTTTGAATAATCAGGTCCCATCTTATCTTAGGGACCGCCAATCGGAGGTCACTAAAATTAACATTAAATCGGTGTGTAACTTTGCAAAAACAATGTCGGACTCTGTAGTTTTCTCTGGGCCCCTCCCCAATCGGACCGGGAGTGACATGTTTAGCCGCATGTTCTCCTTGAATTGCTGGCTGTCTGAGTGGTGTCCAAAAAATGAGGTGGGCTTCATAGATAATTGGCAAAGCTTCTGGGGAAAACCTGGTCTTGTTAGGAGAGACGGCATCCATCCCACTTTGGATGGAGCAGCTCTCATTTCTAGAAATCTGGCCAATTTTCTTAAATCCTCCAAACTGTGACTATCCAGGGTTGGGACCAGGAAGCAGAGTTGTAGTCTTACACACCTCTCTGCAGCTTCTCTCCCCCTGCCATCCCCTCATTACCCCATCCCCGTAGAGACGGTGCCTGCTCCCAGACTACCAATAACCAGCAAAAATCTATTTAAGCATAAAAATTCAAAAAGAAAAAATAATATAGTACCTTCAACTGCACCACAGACTAAAACAGTTAAATGTGGTCTATTAAACATTAGGTCTCTCTCTTCTAAGTCCCTGTTGGTAAATGATATAATAATTGATCAACATATTGATTTATTCTGCCTAACAGAAACCTGGTTACAGCAGGATGAATATGTTAGTTTAAATGAGTCAACACCCCCGAGTCACACTAACTGTCAGAATGCTCGTAGCACGGGCCGGGGCGGAGGATTAGCAGCAATCTTCCATTCCAGCTTATTAATTAATCAAAAACCCAGACAGAGCTTTAATTCATTTGAAAGCTTGTCTCTTAGTCTTGTCCATCCAAATTGGAAGTCCCAAAAACCAGTTTTATTTGTTATTATCTATCGTCCACCTGGTCGTTACTGTGAGTTTCTCTGTGAATTTTCAGACCTTTTGTCTGACTTAGTGCTTAGCTCAGATAAGATAATTATAGTGGGCGATTTTAACATCCACACAGATGCTGAGAATGACAGCCTCAACACTGCATTTAATCTATTATTAGACTCTATTGGCTTTGCTCAAAAAGTAAATGAGTCCACCCACCACTTTAATCATATCTTAGATCTTGTTCTGACTTATGGTATGGAAATAGAAGACTTAACAGTATTCCCTGAAAACTCCCTTCTGTCTGATCATTTCTTAATAACATTTACATTTACTCTGATGGACTACCCAGCAGTAGGGAATAAGTTTCATTACACTAGAAGTCTTTCAGAAAGCGCTGTAACTAGGTTTAAGGATATGATTCCTTCTTTATGTTCTCTAATGCCATATAACAACACAGTGCAGAGTAGCTACCTAAACTCTGTAAGGGAGATAGAGTATCTCGTCAATAGTTTTACATCCTCATTGAAGACAACTTTGGATGCTGTAGCTCCTCTGAAAAAGAGAGCTTTAAATCAGAAGTGTCTGACTCCGTGGTATAACTCACAAACTCGTAGCTTAAAGCAGATAACCCGTAAGTTGGAGAGGAAATGGCGTCTCACTAATTTAGAAGATCTTCACTTAGCCTGGAAAAAGAGTCTGTTGCTCTATAAAAAAGCCCTCCGTAAAGCTAGGACATCTTTCTACTCATCACTAATTGAAGAAAATAAGAACAACCCCAGGTTTCTTTTCAGCACTGTAGCCAGGCTGACAAAGAGTCAGAGCTCTATTGAGCTGAGTATTCCATTAACTTTAACTAGTAATGACTTCATGACTTTCTTTGCTAACAAAATTTTAACTATTAGAGAAAAAATTACTCATAACCATCCCAAAGACGTATCGTTATCTTTGGCTGCTTTCAGTGATGCCGGTATTTGGTTAGACTCTTTCTCTCCGATTGTTCTGTCTGAGTTATTTTCATTAGTTACTTCATCCAAACCATCAACATGTTTATTAGACCCCATTCCTACCAGGCTGCTCAAGGAAGCCCTACCATTATTTAATGCTTCGATCTTAAATATGATCAATCTATCTTTGTTAGTTGGCTATGTACCACAGGCTTTTAAGGTGGCAGTAATTAAACCATTACTTAAAAAGCCATCACTTGACCCAGCTATCTTAGCTAATTATAGGCCAATCTCCAACCTTCCTTTTCTCTCAAAAATTCTTGAAAGGGTAGTTGTAAAACAGCTAACTGATCATCTGCAGAGGAATGGTCTATTTGAAGAGTTTCAGTCAGGTTTTAGAATTCATCATAGTACAGAAACAGCATTAGTGAAGGTTACAAATGATCTTCTTATGGCCTTGGACAGTGGACTCATCTCTGTGCTTGTTCTGTTAGACCTCAGTGCTGCTTTTGATACTGTTGACCATAAAATTTTATTACAGAGATTAGAGCATGCCATAGGTATTAAAGGCACTGCGCTGCGGTGGTTTGAATCATACTTGTCTAATAGATTACAATTTGTTCATGTAAATGGGGAATCTTCTTCACAGACTAAAGTTAATTATGGAGTTCCACAAGGTTCTGTGCTAGGACCAATTTTATTCACTTTATATATGCTTCCCTTAGGCAGTATTATTAGACGGTATTGCTTAAATTTTCATTGTTACGCAGATGATACCCAGCTTTATCTATCCATGAAGCCAGAGGACACACACCAATTAGCTAAACTGCAGGATTGTCTTACAGACATAAAGACATGGATAACCTCTAATTTCCTGCTTTTAAACTCAGATAAAACTGAAGTTATTGTACTTGGCCCCACAAATCTTAGAAACATGGTGTCTAACCAGATCCTTACTCTGGATGGCATTACCCTGACCTCTAGTAATACTGTGAGAAATCTTGGAGTCATTTTTGATCAGGATATGTCATTCAAAGCGCATATTAAACAAATATGTAGGACTGCTTTTTTGCATTTACGCAATATCTCTAAAATCAGAAAGGTCTTGTCTCAGAGTGATGCTGAAAAACTAATTCATGCATTTATTTCCTCTAGGCTGGACTATTGTAATTCATTATTATCAGGTTGTCCTAAAAGTTCCCTAAAAAGCCTTCAGTTAATTCAAAATGCTGCAGCTAGAGTACTGACGGGGACTAGAAGGAGAGAGCATATCTCACCTATATTGGCCTCTCTTCATTGGCTTCCTGTTAATTCTAGAATAGAATTTAAAATTCTTCTTCTTACTTATAAGGTTTTGAATAATCAGGTCCCATCTTATCTTAGGGACCTCGTAGTACCATATCACCCCAATAGAGCGCTTCGCTCTCAGACTGCAGGCTTACTTGTAGTTCCTAGGGTTTGTAAGAGTAGAATGGGAGGCAGAGCCTTCAGCTTTCAGGCTCCTCTCCTGTGGAACCAGCTCCCAATTCAGATCAGGGAGACAGACACCCTCTCTACTTTTAAGATTAGGCTTAAAACTTTCCTTTTTGCTAAAGCTTATAGTTAGGGCTGGATCAGGTGACCCTGAACCATCCCTTAGTTATGCTGCTATAGACGTAGACTGCTGGGGGGTTCCCATGATGCACTGTTTCTTTCTCTTTTTGCTCTGTATGCACCACTCTGCATTTAATCATTAGTGATCGATCTCTGCTCCCCTCCACAGCATGTCTTTTTCCTGGTTCTCTCCCTCAGCCCCAACCAGTCCCAGCAGAAGACTGCCCCTCCCTGAGCCTGGTTCTGCTGGAGGTTTCTTCCTGTTAAAAGGGAGTTTTTCCTTCCCACTGTAGCCAAGTGCTTGCTCACAGGGGGTCGTTTTGACCGTTGGGGTTTTACATAATTATTGTATGGCCTTGCCTTACAATATAAAGCGCCTTGGGGCAACTGTTTGTTGTGATTTGGCGCTATATAAAAAAAATTGATTGATTGATTGATAGTACCATATCACCCCAATAGAGCGCTTCGCTCTCAGACTGCAGGCTTACTTGTAGTTCCTAGGGTTTGTAAGAGTAGAATGGGAGGCAGAGCCTTCAGCTTTCAGGCTCCTCTCCTGTGGAACCAGCTCCCAATTCAGATCAGGGAGACAGACACCCTCTCTACTTTTAAGATTAGGCTTAAAACTTTCCTTTTTGCTCAAGCTTATAGTTAGCGCTGGATCAGGTGACCCTGAACCATCCCTTTGTTATGCTGCTATAGACTTAGACTGCTGGGGGGTTCCCATGATGCACTGAGTGTTTCTTTCTCTTTTTGCTCTGTATGCACCACTCTGCATTTAATCATTAGTGATTGATCTCTGCTCTCTTCCACAGCATGTCTTTTTCCTGATTCTCTCCCCTCAGCCTCAACCAGTCCCAGCAGAAGACTGCCCCTCCCTGAGCCTGGTTCTGCTGGAGGTTTCTTCCTATTAAAAGTGAGTTTTTCCTTCCCATTGACGTCAAGTGCTTGCTCACAGAGGGTCGTTTTGACCGTTGGGGTTTTTCCTTAATTATTGTATGGCCTTGCCTTACAATATAAAGCGCCTTGGGGCAACTGATTTGGCGCTATATAAATAAAATTGATTTGATTTGATTTGTTTGAACAGGCAGTTCTCAGATGTGCAGACAATATTTTATCAGATGCGTTTCATGTACTGCACTCTGAATATATTTTACTTAACTCAGGAAGGAGGTACAGGGTTCCTCTCTGTAAATATAATCGTTATAAACATTCATTTATTCCATTGTCAGTGAAGCTCATAAATCAGCAGATAGCTCAGGGAAGATAGCATAAGGTTATGTATTGCGGAATTTGCACTAAGATGTTAATAATGTTTTTTATTAATTGTATATTTATATTTCAACTTTGATCTACTATGTTGTTGTTTTTGATGTATGGGTGGTATGTATCGGATATGTTGTTGTGTAGCAGACCCCTCTGTCCAAGGCAAATTTCTCCTTCGGCAGACAAATAAAGACACTTTGACTTTGACATGTAAGTGCTGAGGATCTGAAACTCGACACATTACCACGTCCACCATCCAGTCCAGACTTAGTGCCGCATGAGTTCCATCTTTTCCCTAACATGAAGGAAGACCATCACGGAAGTCACTACGACTCCGATGATGAAATTCAGATAACAGGAAAGTGGGGAAAACAGAAGGTGGAGTTCTTCCGTGGCAGCTTCAATAAACTTGTTCATCGTTGGCATTCCCATCCCATCACAAGTAATTTTCTTGCAGGCATTACTTTTCATTCAGACCGCGTACATACATATAATGACAAAGATTATTCAATTTTGATTCTGATATTAGCTTTTTGTTAATAATTGATTAAAATGCTTGAAATTCATTTTCACTGATCCAGCTGCATATCATTACAAATATTTTGTTTGAGTCATATACACAAATTTCAGATCACTGGCAACAATGAATCAATATTCTCATAAGCTTAGAATGGGTCCTTCATTAGGAGCAGAATCCTCATAATCATCACCTAAAATCACTGGTTTGTGTTTAATTCACACAACTCCACAGTGAGAGGTAGCACCAGGACTCTAAAAACTTGAACTTTCTTTCTCCTACAAAGGTCTCAGCAACGCCAAACCTCATCACAGCATAAGATCTTCCTCGGCATTACTCAGTCTCAACCTGGACACATGTATGTACCTGCCAGGGTAAGCAAATGTCTCTACAAGCTCATGCCTTATACATGCATACACATATACATCTATTGGCCACGTCCAGGAAATTTTTGAAAGCTTGGATCTTGTCTTAATCCAAGGCAATCGCAAAGCCAGACACTCATAAATCTTCACCCAGCTTCTCCAAGTGCTGAGGGTCTCCTTTGAGTCCACAAAGATCACAACATCGTATGCAAAGTCAAGGTCAGTAAAACTTCCCTCGCCAACGAGGGAACCAAAAACCAGTGGTTTCCACAGTCGAACCCAACACACAGTCCATGCACGCGTCAAACAGTGTAGCAACCAGAACACATCCCTGATGAATGCCAACATTCATCTCTGAGAAATAACGCCTCTTTGCACAGTGTTAAAACAATGCTTTAAGAGTTAAAATCAATACTGAAATATTTGACAAGTCCTTTTAACACTCCAGTTTTTGATCTGTAAAATCCAATCACATGGATACAGTGTATCTGAAGTGTGCTTGGCCAATTCGGAGATCCCCCTTAGGAAATGACTGATTTCTTACCAGACGTCAGTGCAAACACTCTCCGTGTAGCTATGAGCCACTTTTCCCTGACTACATACAGGAAAGGAATGAAGGTAACCTCCAGAATAAAAAGGTATTTTCCAAGAGATGTTCATAAATCTGGCTCACAGCAATAACAAATTGGCATAGCCCATAAATCAATCCATCCTCCTCACTGTGGCAAGCACAAAAGTCAACATTTTTTTTTACTTTTAGTGGTATATACTGTCTCGGTGTGTGGCTGCTGCTTTCACACCTACCCGAGATGACCAGATGGCCCACTGAAAACAACAGGCCATGTGGTTTACCATCTGCTGCACACTGCCAATATATACCACAAGTAGTTTTTTCAAAATTGTCTGTCATTTTCATAGAGAATAGAACTATTCAATTCAGTGTATAAGCCATAACAATGACAGTGAGCAGAGTGAAAGTGGAGCTGAAGATAGAATGCCACATGTGGATGTCATGTGCCACAAAAGCATTTTTTAAATGACCCATCACTTTCACAGCTATTTTTTTTTTTAGATAAGACAGGGGATGAACACATGAACATTTCAAAGTCATTGAATACTGTATATGTTGAAGTTCATTTTCATCAAAATACAAACAGTATTCTGCATGGAGTAGGCAGTCCTCCAAATGTGAGTGACTGGTGAGGGAAGCCACCAAAACACCAATGACAAGTGTGAAGGAGTTACAGGCTGTGAGCAGGTAGTTCAGTGGGACAGGGGTTACAAATATGAAAGCTGAGTTCCGTTCCATGTCACACTACACTGAAAAAAGAAAATAGTTCAATCAACTTAAATGAATTGTTTCAATTGGTAACACCTGAATGAATAAACCTGAATTTTGTTTGAACTTAAGTTTGTAAGTTAGAGCTGATCTAAATTTCTTACTTAAGTTAAAACAACGTAATTCATTTTATGTAACTTTTCTGACACCTCCTGCTTAAAACCCAAAAAGTCAGAAGGATCGTGAGGCCCTGCATGAATGAATGAAGTTGTTTGAGCTTAAGTTTGTAAGTTAGAGTTAACCTAACTTACTAACTTCATTTCAAACAATTCATTCAGGTGTTACCAATTGAAACAATTCATTTAAGTTGGTTCAACTATTAGTCCATGGGCCAAGCAGGTTTTTGGTACCACTTCAGGTGACTAAATAACACTTAGAATCCAGCCTCAGTGTATCATGGCCTACACAAAAATGTATGATAGCAATCTCAGGGTGGTAGCTATAGCCAGGTAGGGGTCAGTGAAGAATTACACAGAGGTCAAACTTTAAAAATGTTCCAATCATGTTGAAAACTATATCACATTACTTGTCTGGTCATAACGATTCCAAAAAGGTATAGTTTTCGACTATCTGTGATGGAATGTTTTGGAGTTATGGGGTAAAAACAGCAAAAATTGTGACAAAGGTCAGTTTCAGTTTGTATAGGGGTCAAAAGTTAAAGTTGCTCCAATTTCAGTATAGAATAATGCAAATTATTGGTTGGAATAAAAGGATTAATGAATGGAATAGTTTTGACTGTGCTGAATGTTTGGTCTCCAAGGTAAAGGTCAAACAAGGTCAACATCTATTGGATTCTATGACATGTGACATATATTACCCTGTAACATGATAACTAGCATGACAGATGGTGCAAACTATTCCTTATTAGAACCCTATTAACCCAAACAATAATTTGCATCATTTTTTTTACTGAATTTTAGCAACTTTAACTTTTGACCCCTGTACAAACTTAAATTGACCTTTGTCACCATTTTTGCCGTTTTTCTCCATAACCCCAGAACATTCCATCATAGACAGAACAAACTATACTTTTTTGGAATTGTTATGATCAGGCAAATTATATGATACACTTTTCAACGTGATTGGAGCATTTTAAAATTTTGACCTCTATGTAATTCTTCATGGACCCAAACCTGGCTACAGCTACCACCCTGGGATGGCTATCATACATTTTTGTGTAGGCCTTGGTACACTGAGGCTGGATTGATGACAGGCTCATGGACTATATTCTTTTTTTTCCAGTGTACTTGTCTGTGTAATGGACGTTTAATCTGCATTTTCCCATTCCACCCAGGTCTAAATGGGTACTAGTCTTGGCTGGGGCCCCATTCCAGGGAACGCCTCATCTGCTTTGTGCTAGTGTCTTTGGGGATAAGCAAGATCACCAATGAGCCGTAGGACCTACTGTATATAAGGCTGACTTCTTCCAAAAAAAAAAAAAAAAACTCCTGTGATAATACATACTAGGTGGCTTCCCTCAATAGTCTCCTTCTTAGACAGTCACTCATTTTTTGGGGGGAGGTGATGGTTTAGTTGTTAGCTTGAGACCAGAGGAATCTCTGTTCAAATCCCCACCAGACTGGAAGATCTCTAAGGGCCCTTGGGAAAGGTCCTTATCCCCCCAGTTGCTCACAGTGGTGTGAAGTTGAGCGCCTTGCATGGCAGGACCCTGACATCCATGTGTGAGATGCGAAGAATCAATGTAAAGCACAGGGGAGGTGATGGTCTAGTGGGTAAGGTGTTGGGCGTGAGACCAGAAGATCCTCGGTTCAAATCCCTGCCTGACTGGAAAATCACTAAGGGCCCTTGGGCAAGGTCTTTAATTCCCTATTGCTCCCGGTGTGTAGTGAGCGCCTTGTATGGCAGCACCCTGACATCGGGGTGAATGTGAGGCATAATTGTAAAGCGCTTTGAGCATCTGATGCAGATGGGAAAGTGCTATATAAATGCAGTCCATTTACCATTACCATTTACTTTGAACTTCTAATTCAGATGGAAAAGCGTAACATAAATGCAGTCCATTTACAGTACCAGTGATGCAAAAATAAATAAATAAAATAAAGTTGCCCTATGCACAATTTCTTCAATCATAGAAGCCTTCAGAGTTGGCATGAGTATCTTGGTGGCTTCCCTCACTACTCTTCTTCTTGCGAGGTCACTCAGTTTTTGAGAAGTACTTACTCCAGACAGATTTACTGTACAGTACTGTTTGTATTTCTCAATGGTAGATGTTAAAGAACTCCAAGACATGATGTATCCATCCCGTGACTTGTCGAATGAAAACTGGCAGTGAAAGTGAAGATTTACTGTAAATTCATCAGTATCCCACATTCTCTTGACATCATTCTCTTGACAAAATTTGACATTTTTTTTAGTTAAACCTCTAATAACTTTAGATGTTTTTTGTAAACATTTTGATGATACAAAATGAGCCATTTTGCAATGATTTCTGAACATACTTTAAAGTCCATACTTAAAATTCTGGAGTGCCACTGGTTTTGAGCTGGCACACATACGTTGCAGTTTGAGGTATATTTTCAGCAAAACGCATTTGTGGATATACCATACACAGGGTACAAATAGAAGGAAAAATGAATTCAATTACAATATATTGCTCTGCATGGTATCCATACGACTTTCAACCCC
Source organism: Thalassophryne amazonica (assembly GCF_902500255.1). Lineage (NCBI taxonomy): Eukaryota > Metazoa > Chordata > Actinopteri > Batrachoidiformes > Batrachoididae > Thalassophryne > Thalassophryne amazonica. The sequence continues at coordinate 11,445,081 of NC_047118.1, forward strand.
AAGACATTGTGGAAAAATGTTTATTCCAAAACCTCAGTCAAATGCAGAACATCTGATTCGATTTATATTTCAAAGGCCTGGATCTGTCCTTATTGGATGTTTTAACAAAGTCAGAGCCTGTGCCTGCGCTCGCTTGGATCCTACTCCTTTCTTTGTTGTTCGGCAGAAAACAAAAGCTACCAAATAATACAGAATTTTCCATCACGCGTTCCAAGGTCCTTCTGCCAAAACCCCGAAACAATCTCTTTACCACCAGCACCCCACCCACACGCTGCTTCTCTCCATTCTCTCACCCTTCACTCGTCTCTCTGCTCCAGTGCAAAGCCAAACAAGCCAGCCATTAAGCTGAGTTAAAAGCAGGAAGTGGGCCTTCGGGCCAGGCGGTACTGTTTACAGGGAGCTAGTCAGGTTTCAGCGGTGCTTTGAAGTGAGCAGCACACAGGAGACTGTCTGTCACTCAGCGAAGGCCCGGCATCGCTCCACTGACTCACTCACATTCCCCCCATTCATCTGATTGGAGGGAGGGAAGACAAAACTGAAGACACACAGGTAGATTTATAATCCTCCCCTCCCGCCTTAAGAGTGTCTTTCGCTGCCTTTCATCACCTTTACCTGTCTGTTATTACAGCAATCTTTATTTAACCCTACATAAATATACACGAGGCAAACATCAGCCTGACTGGCTGATCACGGGACGGGATGGGACGCACGCTGGCTGACTGGTGAGAAGCTTCCAGACAGTAACCTGCTGAATGCTCTGTAAAACTCGGTATGAATGCAAGCGTCTGCTTCTCGCCCCGAGCCTCTGCTCTGAAGCAGAAGGATCAGCTTTCTCCACCACATCCATCTTTTTTATGACATCACTGCCGAGGAGGTTCGATTTCACCCATGCATGGCTTGGGGGGGTATTCCGACTCACCATTGTGCACATGCATTGCCTCAGAAAAGTAAAACACAAAAAAGGAAAAAGGTGAATATCTTGGCTTTGGCGTAACACCACTGACAACTGTACACCGTTTGACACTTTTTTTTGCTGAGTTAATCATACGAGAATCTTCTGTTGTTGACCATTTGAATCAAATCACATTATCCTCACTAAAGGAATCTACCCAGTTTCTCAGAACATACTGTTTTACATTAAACGGCCATAGACACAGCAAGATGTGTAACGGTGGCAGCTGCAGGTTTGGTGATTAAAACGGCCGCTGTTTTTCCTCTTTTCTGCAAATACGTACGTATTTATACTTATGTCTCCATATACCTTTTTACATGTTTTACTTTTTCTTGTTCCCCCCTTTTTAATATTATTATATTTAAGTAAATATTGGAGTGGGGTACAATTAGTTACACCTAACAGCTAATGTTAGCTTATCTAGCCGGCCTTAGCAACGTTCATCGTAGCTTACAAAATAGTTGGTTCCTTTGTGGTTGATAATCTTCTCATGTGATGTCTTATTATATATACCTTTTTCTTGAGCTGCTTGGGTGGGTAGGGAGAGTTCCCATGGGATAAAAAAGCTTTTTAACCTACCATCCCTGGTTCTCAAGACCAGGCACCTAAGTGGCTCTACACTACTCTTTTCTACTCTTCCTTTTTAGATATAACTTTGTATACTGGCATAGTTCCACCTTAGAATTGGAATATAATATATAACATATACCTTACTGAATTTTCATATGTTCTCAATACCGACAGCCTCAGGATAATTTACCCCTTGGATTTCCCATAAATAATTGTGTAACAAATTTCCATTAAGATTTCCAATAATCTCCTTTACCGTATATTCACACTGGCTACAAGTGGTGGAGCCAAAGCAACAACTTGCTATTCATCTTTAATCAGATTGGACGTTTTGCAGCAACAAGAGACAATGGTCGTTATACCACCAGCTAGGAAGGGCCGAAATAAAGATGTCTGGAATACACTCCAAAACTGTTTTTTTCCTGTATAAATCCAATACGTTTGGCATTTTTTCCTGATATATTTTGTAATCATTAGCAAGAAATAGCAGGGGTGGTGGCCAAGTGGTTAACGCGCTTGGTTTCAGTTCAGAAGGTTCCGGGTTCAAATCCCACCCCTGCCACATTTCTCCATGTAATGTGGAGTTGCGTCAGGAAGGGCATCCGGCGTAAAACTTGTGCCAATTCAACATGCAGATCCACCTTGGATTTGCTGTGGCGACCCCAAGTGCAAACAAGGGAGCAGCCGAAGGGACTTACTTTTTATTAGCAAGAAATAAACCCTTCTAAATCCAATAATGCTGTTTTTAGAACCGGATAACTCCTCTGAAGCAATTTAAAAGACATCTTATGGAGATGCTAACAAGCGATGCAGGAACTTCACTGTGAAAGACACTGGAGCAAAACAAATCAAGCTAACTTTGGTTATGTTAAGCAGTCAAGCATGAAATAAAAACTCATAGTAACAGTGTCAGGTTTTGTTGTGTTGACTAACGCCAAGTAACCACAGGCTGCCCACGCCCTAGGAACGCCCATCAAGCGAGTAACACCAACCCTCATATGTAGCTGTCACAGTTAGTTGTAGAGTTACAGTTAGTTGTTTGAAGGACGTCACTGATGTTCAAGAGTCACACAAAAATCAATCCATGAGCAACCCCCTAGCTGTTGCTATAGAAAATAGATTTTCATTAAAACAAAACAATCTGAAGTAGGAATTTGAAATCAAAATCATCTGATTTATTTGATTTCTGCATATTTTTGCAAGCACTTGGGAAACATTTTTGATTAATGAAGACCGACTATGTGGCAAAATATACTGAAATAGCTTTTGTTGCTATGCAAAAAAAAAAAACATACACAAACCCTAAAAACATACAAATAAAGACAAGACGACAATAACTGGAGGACATTTCTAGACTTAATGTATATGGATTGATCACTCAAGAATTCTGGCAACAAAATTTCAGAAATTTCAAATAATCCCAAAGTAATCTACCACAAATGTGCTGCTTTACTCTAGCAGTCGAAATATTTGTTCAAATAATCTACACAGATGTCTTCTGTTGAGCTCAACAATACAATCACCAGCTTTCTTGAGGCGGGCAACAGAACCAAAATGAAGGCGGCTGTTAGCAAATTTCATAAACACCTCCAACTCTGTTAGAATGTAAAACATTCCAAAAACAGATCAATGGAATCTGTAGCCAGCTACTAAAAAGACTGGATAGACAAAAGAGATTTAGTTCAAGTAAATTTTAACTCATTATCTCAGTGGGCTAGCTTCCAAGTTAGCCCGGTTGCAACAGCGATTCACCAATGTAGCTACTTTGACTAGGTAGCATAAAACTGTCTTGAAAATTAGCCTTGTGTATCAATTCTAAGAATGTGTTCATTGAGGAATGCCAGATTGATACCCAGTTTCGGTATTCTGGTTAGATATTTTTATATGACAATTATCTCCATGGTGACATCACTAATCTTCCAGTCCAGCCTATTCTACTAAAATGCATAGGTAAAAATGTTTTACCATACAGTGCAAAAATAAACCTTGCACACTGGTAGTGAAAAAGCAATTTCTTTAAATACAAATATAAAATTCCATGTTTTTACAAAAATACTATTTACAATTTCAATTACATATAAGAGAATAAACGGCCAGTCTGACACCGCTCATCCCCCGTCTCCGTCTCCATTCTTTGCTGGTGGATCATCTCTCCCTTTGAGTTTACATTGGCTTTGAGAAAAGAGTTGGGGGACGAGAATGTTTCAGTACATGAAAGCTATAGCCATGCTTGTTAGTTGTTCAGGCGGCAGGTTCAGTTTATCCAGCTTGACCTTTTGTCAAACTCTCAGTTTGGCATGCATGTATGGCTATAAAACTGAGTCAAATACAACTGCTAAAAGAGCCTACAACTACTAACTGTGAAACATACCTATCACGTGGGAAACAAGCCAAAAATACACATATCAGTCTTTGCAACACAACTGAAGAGTCTTTTGTTTGGTCTAATGCCTACACAGTGGTTTCTCCATGCTTGCCATTTGTCAGCCTTGTGTAAAACCTATGCCAGGAGTGCAGAGTCTTGCCAGACCAGATCCAGAAACCAGAGGTGATGCCCACTATGAGGGTCATCAAGTATTTGATCATGTAGACAGTGAAATCTGGAGTCATGCGGGGCCATGCCTGAGTAGGGCAGGGGATGGCCAGATTTTTGCAATTATGGCTGAGCCAGCTGTGCTCCCACTGTGGACGGAAGGCCTGCTCATAGAAGAAGCAGGCGATGACAATGGTGGCTGGGATGGTGTAGAGCATGCTGAATACTCCGATCCGCACCATCAGCCTCTCCAGCTTCTCAGTCTTGGTTCCATCGTGTTTCATGATGGTGCGGATTCGGAACAGAGACACAAACCCAGCCAGCAAGAAAGAGGTGCCAATGAAAAGGTAAATAAAAAGAGGAGCCAAAACAAACCCCCGGTTGCTGAGGCTTACGAAGCAAACGCCACTGAGGACATCGCCCTCGAGCTGTCCAATGGCGAGGATGCTGATGGTCTTGACAGCTGGCACCGCCCAGGCTGCCAGGTGGAAATACTGAGAGTTGGCCTCGATGGCTTCGTGGCCCCACTTCATGCCTGCTGCCAGGAACCAGGTAAGAGACAGAATGACCCACCAGATAGAACTGGCCATGCTGAAGAAGTACAGCATCATGAAGAGGATGGTACAGCCCTCCTTTTTGGTGCCTTGGACAACAGTCTTAAAGCCATCGGGGGTGAAGCTATCATTGCACGCCACCTTATCCCTCAGAAAGTATCCAGCTATGTAAGCTATGGAGACCATAGTGTAGCAACCAGACAAGAAGATAATTGGCCGCTCAGGGTATCTGAATCGCTGCATGTCAACTAAATAGGTTGTAACCGTGAATAACGTAGAGGCACAGCAGAGCACTGACCAGACCAGAATCCATACGCGGGAAAACTGAATGTCTTTCTCACTGAAAAACATGTAACCGCCGCTCCTGGATGGCTCACAGGGAGCCGCACAATCGGGCTCCTCTAGAAACTTGTAATTCAGATAAGGGGGGACTTTGAGGACGGCAGGGCAGTGGAAAGGTCTATCAGAAGTGGAATACACATGAATGCCAGGGGTCCCCGGAACAGGCATGTGGTCTGGCGGTACAGTGGAGGCAGTGGACTCATTATGTCCCACACAGATATGTCCAAGTCCAAGGATCGGGAAGTTCTCACACTGCAGACGCTCCGGCCACTGGAAGCCAAACTTGTTCATGAGTGCCTCACAGCCCTGTTTGGCTCGCTCACAGATAGACCTGCAGGGAGGAATGGCTTTCTCCAAAACGGTGCACACAGGCGCATACATGGAGCAGAGGAAGAATTTCAACTCCGGCGAGCATTGGACCTTCACCAGAGGGTAAAACTGGTGCACCTCGAGCCCAGCGTCCTCTTGGTTGTAGTGACCCACTAAATTGGGCATGATGGTTTGGTTGTACGCTATGTCCGTGCACAAAGGTATTGTAATGGGCTGACAAAATCCATGCTCTGGAATGATTATTCCACTGTCCCCCTGATACTGGGCTGATACCATCAAAGGCAGGAGGAGGAGAGCGACGCACCACATCTTCCAAAAATTCATTTTCTCAACTCTGACACCAGAACGTCAGTCAGTAGGATGCTGAAAAAATTGTTCACAATGTACCACCAGGAGGTTACAATCAGCTGCTGAGGAGGGAAAAAGTTTTTAAAAAAGGTAAAAGTCTGACCGTGAAAACCTGCTGACGGTCCCCTTTGTACGTGTTCTCCGCTTTGAGCTCCACTTCAAGACTTTTTTTCTTTCCACAACTCCAAGTTTTCACCGTCGTCAAGGCGCCTACAAACAAGAAAGACACTTCCGGAAATACATTTCAAAATACATAGCATAATTACATATTTACAGATTATTTTTTGCATATTTTATGATAAAGTTGCCGGAATTACTCAATTTTTTAATCTTAAGTGGGTTACTTGGTACGATGTGTGTACCACAAATATTAAGGCGTTCCTATGATGTTTATCCTTTTAATTTGAAAGTAATGGTGTTTGTATAGTGGGCTTATTTTTTGCACATATTTGTAGAACAAGTCGACTCAGCTGTGTTTCGTGGCCCCTGTGGGCTCTTTTCAGTCCACCTTCAAATCCACGAAAATCTATCCATCATGGATAGATAGGCTTATGGATAATAATAATAATAATAATAATTCCCTGTGCTGTTAACAAGGTACAGCTTTTAAAAAAGGTAGATAAGGGGGTTAGTCCATTCCAACCAGCTTGTGCAGACAATAACTCAAATCAATAAATGCCATCATCTCCTAACTGATCAAATTTTAAAAAAGCACATAATGAGGATGAACTGATTAGTTTATTTTGAACTTTGATGCACCATATTAGCTGAAAAAAATGACCATGGTTTGCCTGTGTTCATTACTTATTTGAAAGTGACTGCCACCTACTGGATGATTAGCAGATACCAGTGCAAACAGCTGTGGTTCAACATGGGTGCATCGTGTATGTCAGTAAACTCAGCCCACCAACGACCACCTTCAGGTGATTGTAAGCAAACAAGTTGGCAACGGTGGGGCAAAATATGGTGCATACTACATGGAACAATTATATAACAGAATCAGAAAGTACAACTGGAATTAATGGATAGAATGTTTGACTGGGGGTGGTGCGAAAACTTTTTTGCTGGTACTATAATAATATATAATATGGTAATAAAAGTGATGCAGTGGATGCCGATTGCTCTGTCCCCTAGAGGTGGGCGGATCGATCCTAATATCAATAATATCGATGCCAATGATGGTATTGATATTGAACGATCCTCGTGTAAAAAGATCGATACTCAAGCTTTTTTTCTCTCCCACACGCACTGACTGCTGCACACGCAGATTAATCAAAGTCTACTGTCTGTAAGAGCAGCGCTGCGCTGTGTCACACAACACGGAGCAGCGCAGCCTTGTATTGTGGTTTGTCAGCCCTCTACCTCAGGAGATTTTGTTTTAAGTTGTGTTGAGTGATATTTTTTTAAACAAAAATGTTTGTGATAATAAAGTATTTTGTTGTCACGTACAATGTTTGGCGAAATTCAATCCTAGGTCTTCTGAATCCTTTGGATCTATTAAGCTTAACTATGAAAAAGTATCGGTATCGATATCGGTGATACTGGGCCTGTATTTACTTGGTATCAGATCAATACCAAAATTCCCGGTATTGCCCACCTCTACTGTCCCCTGATGTTCAAACAATTTTGACATCAAAGTTGCTGCCAAAAAAAAAAAAAAAAATCAGTTACAGCCCAGAATAAAAAAATAAAGAGGAGGAGAAGGTCATCATTAAGTGGAATTTCTTCAAGGATTGATGGAGAAAGGGATAATCCATTAAGAACTCTCACCCAGAGGTAATTTACTTATTTATACTGTAGTATTGTTTATGTGTTGAATGCCAAATGAAATAATTAAATAATCTAAATGAATAAAATCTAAATTATTTCATGAAAATTGCTATATGCATAGCTGCTGCTTGTGTCTTCTGTAATTCAAGAGTACAGTTCAATCACAGCATCATTTTATTTAAATGACAAAGCATTGCTGCTTGCAAAAGTAAATTAATTAGGCTAAACATAATTTTATATACCATGCATGTCCTTTAATCACTGTTGCCACAGTTACCTTGAAAAAGCAACTTAGTTACTATACTTATTACTCAGTTTTAAAAGTAACTAAGTTAGAATACTAATTACTTTTTAGTTACTTTCAGCAGCTGCCAACAACACCCCCCCCCCACCCTCGCCACCTCAACATGAGAAATATAACCCATTTTGCCAATACTCACTTTATAGTCACCCTTTCTTGACTTCAATGAACATAAATAGTCATTTAATAATAATAAAAAAATAAAGACACCTTTCTTGACCTCATATTTAAATGTTGACAGCACTATAATGGTAAAACTTACCATTTGTATTCTACATTGTTTATAAATGTAACTATTAAATTTGTTCTAACATTTTTCTAACATTTAAATTTTTTCTAAACATTTTTGTTGTTGAAATTATCATTTATTATTATTATTAAGTAGTAGTAGTAGTATGAAAAAATATCTTCAAAAGTGGGCCTTTAATCTAGGGCTATTGTGAGGGAGCTGTGCCCGCTCCCCACACCCCCTTCCTGCATGGATTCGCCCCTGGTTTGCTGTATGAGCAGGAAGAAGTTTATTTATGTAGAAAACACGGCCAGATTGACAGGTAAGAAAGTTTCATCAGTGTTTTTTACATCATGTCATCCTCAGAAAGAGAGTTTAGGTGCAATTAGGTGGAAAGAAAGCATCAGTATTTGCATGATGCGGATCAGCTGTTTTTAATGAGGACACGCACAGAGCGGCAGTTTTAAAGAAAAAAGCGGAAAAATGTCTTTGTAAAACCATAGCTCTGAGTGTCAACGCGCTTTCAGAGACAACTCTTCTTCAACTCAGAGGTGCAGCATGTGGATACAGCTCTGTGCAGCAGCTCACACACACACACCTCATCAGGACATCTGTTCTAAAGCTGTGATCAACCCACAATACAAAAATAACAGCAACGCACAGTGACTCGGAGAAAGTAACTTTAATCTGATTACTGATTTGGAAAAATTAACACATTAGATTACTCGTTACTAAAAAAAAAGAGGTCAGATTAGAGTAATGCATTACTGGCATCACTGCCTTTAATATCATACTAATTAAAAAATTGAAATCAACTACTGTTGCCAACTTAATGACACTAGAAATTGTTGGGAGTGACCGATCAGTTATACACAAATAAACAATATAACGAATGCCAGAACTGTTACATTGTAATATGAACATTCTCATATACTGCATGGTAAACTAAATAAACCCACTCAGCTGGCACAGCTGAAGATTTTAATGACGACAACAGATGATGAGGATGAAAGGGCGTCAGGTTCGGGTTGATTTAATACATTTTTTTCAATGCATTAGATAATTGAATTATTTGAAATTAATTAAAATGAATAGAGTTTTAATATACTGTGCATTTATTTAAGGGTGTGTTTTTACACAACTGGGCCTTTCTCATTTGTCTGTGTGTATGGTCTGAAGAAGTTCTAAATATGTTTGTGGAGTAAGAACAAATGTAGGGAGGGATATTGATGAATCTCAGATTTGTGTGTGAAACATTCGTGGGCACGGTTTAAGCACAGATTTGTGCATATGCACTGTGTGTTTGAGTCCCATTAATAGTTTTTAGTGACCCACCTGCAGTACCTTCGTGGCCCACCATGGGGGCGCGGCCCACACCTTTGGGGATCACCATTCATTAATACTAATTTGTAGCTGTGTTAACATGAGCACACTGGGATGCCGCCTGGAGTATTTTCTTTTACAGATTACTGTTGTTCTGGCCTCGTGATCCGTCATTAAATTAGTGATAAACTTCGTGGGATTCCATCGTAGGAGGTCATTTTTTTACGATGCACTAACGGAAACTTTTCAGGACACGGGCATCAGGTGGTTGACATGTTGCTATGCGCTCGGATTCATTCTGATTATTAATTGGACAGAATATCGAACGCACGTCCACACGCTCAGCCAATCACCGTTCAGGTATGCTCGCGGATGTCTCCGGGGTCGAGCGGGGGCTCGAGACAATCGCCCAACTATGCTTCAAATCCTGTAAAGTTTTGTTTCTTTATTTGAAAAGTAAGCTTGACAGCTGTTTTATTACTGTGTTCTCGAGAAGCTAGCCATAACGTAATTATCGAGGAAAAGGCTTCAGTGTGAGCGCAAGTCAAGTAAGAATTCGTCCAGAACATAACGGGTTAGCTTGAGGGTTTTTCTACGTTAGCTGAAAAGGCTCCTGCTACTTTCTCTTCAGTAAACTTTACTTGTAATCCTGCAGTGGTTAATTTTTGAATATTAGGTTTTAATGATTATCTATTAATGTTACACAATTTTATACAAAAATTCCCTTGATGTGTTTTTGCAAGATCAACAATGAAGTAACCTTAAGGAATCCACTGAAGTTCAATGGAGTTCAGAATGGCATTTAACCAACATCAGAGCACATTTTCAGATTCTCTGTTTTCAACATACCAGCATCAGGTAAGAAATAATGCTGGACTTATTTTGATTTTTTCTTATGATGTGACATTTATGTGTAATTTAAACCTATACAGTTCAACATCAGTGTCTTAAGTACCATGGTGAAGGTATTTGGATGTTGGACATTCAGATATTCGTCGCTTTCATTCAGAGTTGGTGGCACTCAACATAGGTGCCACCAATAAATTACTGTCAGAATTTAAAAATAAAAAAATTCAATAGCTTCCATGCTAGATGACCTGGACACCCCAAATCAATGTGTGATGGTTCTGAGATGTGGGACCAATCAGACACATGTCAAGTTAAAAGATTTCCCTGCACCTAATTTTTTTTTTAAAAAAACCCTTGCTTTTCTATAGAAAAGTCATTTTTTTCTTCAATAGCGTCCATATAATGGGATCTAGATACCCCAAATCAATGCAGGATGGTTCTGCTATGTGAGACTAATTAGGCACACCTCAGCTTAAAATGTTTCCCTCCACCTTCTGTTTTATATTCATATTTTTAAAAATCCTTTGCTTTTCTATAGAAAAGTCATTTTTCTTCAATAGCTTCTTTTTAATGGGTGAGATGCCAAATTAATGTATGATGGTTCTGAGATTTTTAAAATATTAATATTTTAAAGACTGGGTCTCTAGTCATTCACTCTTTGGCGTGAATGACGCCTGGCATTTCTGTATGGCCACTCTACCATACAGGCCCAGTCTCACGTTTTTTTTTTTTGTGCTCCCGTCACAAAATGAGTCAAAGTTTCGTGACAGCGTTTTTTTTTAAACTCACTATTACTAACCCTACTCCTACCCCCAACACTAACCTTAACTATAACCTAACCCTACTCCTTCCCCCAACCCTAACCATAACCACCCCCGAGCCCCCTGCTTCTCTTTTCATTTCATGCAGCCATCACGGAATGAATTAGAATTCATTCGTGCTGCCATGATGAAAATGAGGCTCTTTCCGTCACAATATCACGAACCAATAGGTTCATGTATATTTCTTGCTGCTGAATCATGACTTGCCGTGCAACCAGGTTGACAATACAGGCCTGATTGGTGGATTGCTGCAGAGATAGTTGTCCTTCTGGAAGGTTTTCTGTCCACAGAGGAATGCTGGAGCTCTGACAGTGACCATCTGGTTATTGGCCACCTCCCTGACTAAGGCTCTACTCCCTTAATCATTCAGTTTCGACACACGGCCAGCTCTAGGAAGAGTCCTGGTGGATCCAAACTTCTTCCATATACAGATGATGGAGGCCACCGTGGTCATTGTGACCTTCAAAGCAGCAGAAATGTTTCTGTACCCTTCCCCAGATTTGTGCCTTGAGACAATCATGTCTCAGAGGTCTACAGTCTTCCTTTGACTTCATGCTTGGTTTGTGCTTGGGACCTTATATGTAGACAGGTGTGTGCCTTTCCAAATTATGTCCAATCAACTGAATTTACCCCAGGTGGACTCCAGTTAAGCTTTGGAAACATCTCTAGGATGATCAGTGGAAACAGGTTGCACCTGAGCTCAATTTTGAGCTTCATGGTAAAGGCTGAGTCTGATTCACAGACATACACAAGGTGGTGAAAACAAAACTGGCTGGTAAGCTTGTCATGAATTCAGCAGTGACTTTCCACATGCTCTTATTTTGTGCAAAGAGTAAGAACATTTCTTTGCACATATTGGTGAATGAGGCCCACTGTGATTACTTGTGATTATTTTCCCATCAAAAGCTGAAAGCACAGCATGATTTTCATTTCTTCACAGGCTAGTGCAAATGCAAGTGATGGAATCAAAGGAAGCATGGCGTCGCCATTCGTCACCATCCCCAGTGTGACTGTGCCAGAACAGGACACGGCATCCCACATGACATGGCCTCATAATGCTCATGATGATCCCTATGAACTCATCAGTTGTGCTCAGAGCAGCTTCAAGAATAGGTATGTTTTTAAACTTTGTGTTTTTTTGTTTGTTTTTTGTATTTTGTGTATATGAATATAAGCAAATGCAGAGTGATGTCTAACAGTAGTTGGACAGCAACACATTTTATGTAAATTTACCTCTGTAGCCTAAAACACTGGACCTGGAATGAAACTTGACTTTCATGTGGCTCACAGCAGCATTTAAAAAATAGCCTACAAAAAAATAAATAAATAAACCTGAGCAACTTGACTCAGTGAGCTACAGGAAAAGTGAATCAAATTTAAAGTATAGTCAGAAATGTGCACAGCTGCATTCTGGTGGTTATACCATCACTAAAGCAGCAGGGCCTAGGGACGATTTCCCTCGAAAAATATTTTGATCAAAGAAATTCATCAGCTGTTTTTGCCTATGTTGAACTGGCTTATATAAAAAAAATGCTAGATGAATAGACTGCAGGGTTACTGCCCTGTACAACTGTGTAGTTGAAAAATTAAAGTTTTGGAGAAGAAATTAGGTGGTGGACATGGTATTTATCATTTCTTCCTTCATTTCTGGAAAGCTGCTGTCGGCTGCCATCTTAAAAAACTTTAGTAGCTGTCTGGTGGGTAGTAAGTGCTATGATCTCTTTATGAACACGGCAAGGGACAACATTTCACAGGGTAGGATTCATATCCACTAAACATACACATGCAGAAATATGCACTAAATGTGCAGATAATTGGCATTTTTCATAATTGGCATTTTTGTTTCTTGAGCCTCATGAGCATTTTAATGCAAACCTTTTAGAAACCTTTTGGCATACTACAGTGTGATTTCAGGGCACATAAAGAGGCATACACACATGCAGTCATAAATAAATAAAATTAATGATTATAAAAGGTTGTACTAGGAGTGGTAGAGTTATTGTGACTGCTGATCTAATCATGCTCAGATTAGTCCTGATAGCACTTGAAGTTACATTATTTATTCTGTTTTCATACAACAACAGCAACAAAAAAAAATCGGTTGGAGACTTGTTTGTTTTCATGTCGTATAAATGTTTCCCTTTTGCCTGACTAAGGAATGTTTATTACTACAACATTCCCTCTTTCTTTTTTCGTAATGGATTTCCTGGAAATTCTTATATTTGGGCCAGAAATAATTGCAGCGCCATCACACAGTGATTTGTGCCTAGTCAAATGCATGAGATTTACTTCAGAATGTTCCCAGGTTAAACGATCTCTCTTGATGAAAATGAGATCTGTTGTGATGTGAAAACAAATCTAAAGAACAGCAAAAGAGTCAAAAGATATGGCAAGAATTATTGACAGAAAAGAGGAACACAGAGCGAGAAAAGTCGATAAAGGAGTGACATTACAGTGAAAATTGATCATATTCCAAGTTTACATTTCAATGAATTTTGTGTATGAAAGTGCACCAAATGTTAGACCCCCGTGACACACAGCAAGAATGTGCAGGAATCAGGCAGAATCAGCCAGAACAGGGAAAAAACCCCAAACCTCAAGGTGCAATCAGGAGGGACACATTTGCACAGCTGTGTAGGACTGCTGGACAACCACATGGAATTTTGGCAGATCCAGCCTGGACTGAGTTGTGCATACCCGCACAACCGCAGCCCAGACGTTGTCAAACAACCGTACAGAGACGCATAATGCTGCACCAGAAACATAAATAAAGCTCCCAGATAGGCGGACGGATACGCCAAATGCTGTCACTCACTCACTCACTCACTCACTCACTCACTCACTCACTCACTCACTCACTCACTCACTCACTCACTCACTCACTCACTCACTCACTCACTCACTCACTCACTCACTCACTCACTCACCCACTTGTACACCGGTTGGTTCATCCACTTGCTCCCTTGTGCACGCTGACCTCTGACCAGGACATTGTGGCGGCAGGATTGTGGCGCACCGACGGTCCTTAAAGGGGTCCTTAAAGCTGTAGTTAAAGTCCTTATTCTCTGTGAAGCCCGTAAAATTTTCATTGAAAGCCAGATAAATTTTTCGAATGGTTTCTAGGTGCCAGTCTCTAACAGCTTCTGAAAAAATTCTGATGGAAAAAAAGTCCTTTTCATTCCGCCATTTCCAGACAATGAAAATCCGACGAGGGGGCGGGACCACTCCTTCCACAAGGCGTGCTCACAGGCGAATGACGTCACCGACAGGCGTGGAAAAACTCAAGCATGCGCACGAGGGTTCAAGCATGTCTGACGTAAAAACATATGAATGAAATCCATATAGTTTTTGAAAAAAATAAAAAGGTACGATACTTTATGGACAGACCTCGTACGTGGCACATGCGGGACATGCCGGCAGGATCTGACGTGTCCGATCCATGTCGAGGTTCCCCCAACCACGATCAGATTGTTCCAACTGCTGTTATGATGCCATATGAATATGGAGATTGCAGTGGGAGTCAACTGCACAACTGCACATAGACTGCTGTTGGATGGGTGTCCTACATGGACTGTGCCACGACTGTTTTGCACACGTGCAAACTTTCGAATCAGCCGTGCAAATGGGCCCGGCCATGTAGACTGCTACCTGACATTTTTAGACTGCACCTCGACTCTTTTTGGATGTGGGTCGATTCATCATTGTGACACAATTCGGCCTCTTCATGCTACGTGTGACGGGGGTCTTACCATTTCAAGTTAGAAATTTCAAAATTTTGGGGTTGGCAAATCCTCGCTTCTAAGGATTCACTTATTTTAAAATTTCAAAAAGACATGTCTGTTTATACTCCAGTGATAGTTACACGTGTTGTTGAAAGAATAATAATTGTTTCCAAAGACCAGCCAGATTACAGCGGTAAGGTTGTTTTGTTTTTTACTTTAAGGAACGTCACTGGCAGTACTGAGTGTGATGGGGAGCTTGATCTAAATCGCCTGGTGTCAAATATTGTGGATAAAGGAGAGTCACAGGACAGCTACAGCAGTGAAGGGTATGTTTATATCTGAGGTCTTCATACTGTATTGTAGGGTGGAGTATGTACTGTGCTCGTTGGAGAATGTACTGAAACTGCACCTACATAAAGATGATGACTATTATGGGCACATGATGGCTTAGGGGTTAGCACTGTTTCCTCACAGTGAGAAGTGGCTGTATTTGCTTCCCGCCAGGTCTGTTCTGTGTGGCGTTTGCATGTTCTCACTGTGATTATAGGGGGTCCCTCTGGGTGCTCCTGCTTTGTCCCACTTCCAGAGACATGCAGGTTAGGGAAATTGGTGGCTCTGAATTGACCATAGGTGGGAGTGAGGGTGTCAATGAATATGTGTGTTGCCCCTGCCATAGACTGGCAAGCTTGTACGAGGGTGTACCCTGCCTCTTGCCCATTGACCGCTGGGACAGCCTTTAGTCCCCTGTGACCGTTACCTGGAATAAGTGGCTTCATAACTTTAATGGATAGATTATTGCTATTATTATTTTGGGGGTCGAGTTTGTCTATTAAATGAGAGAAAATGATGAAAATGCCGGTCAGAGTAATATTTTCAGTTATTTTGTGTAATCTGACCAACAGGTAGGGTCCAATTAATAACCTTAATAACAAAAATTATTATTTTAAAAGGGTGATTTTATTTGAGAGGCACAAGATTAATTATGCCTGTTTTAAGTGTTTCATTAAGCTAAAAGAGTTATTGAGCTCCACATCTGTCAGTTGTGGTGTTACTGCTCAGCAAGAGAAGGAGGACCATATTTCTGCAACACTTTTCCAGCTAGCAGATGCTTAAAGTGTTTTCAGTGATACATCATTTGAGGTCAACCTTTCAAAGTATTTGAGTGTGTAGAAGAGGTGAAGAAGAGTGGTAGGAGTGATTTGTGGTAGAAGGGTATCGGCAAGAGTGAAATTCAAGGTTTACAAGAATGTCATAAGACAAATTTTACTGTATGGTTTACAGGTGGTGGCACTAAAAATAGACAGGTGGCCATGAATATGCAACGATTTTCTTTGTGTGTGATGCGGATGGACAAGATTAGAAATGAGTGTATCAGAGGGACAGAATATTAAGTATTTTATTAATTTGGAGTTGGGCTGTTTGGAGAACAGTGGCCATCTAGGTCAGTTTGTTACTGTCAAACTGAAGCACCAATATGAAAGGAACATAATGGTATAACACGTCAGTCTTGCAAAATGTACCGTATTTTCTGGCGTATAAGTCAAACCTGTCAAAAAATGCCTCTTTAAGAGGAAAAAACATGTATAAGTCACACCTTTTTCTGTGTTTGGAGTTCTTTAATTTAGGATTTTTGTGCATTGTTGTAGTGTATTCAGGGGAGCCAATTTCCTGCAGATCCGCGGGCATTTTGTCTTGCCAGGAAATGTTTTTGAGATCATTGTAAATCCAGTGTAAAATTCCTGGTTGGTTGATCTCGGGGCCAACTCCAGCTCCACTAACCACGGCTTGTAGACAAACCATGTGCTTCGTTTGTTTTGGTAAACAGTCCCCTATATGTCACAAGGGACACGAATCCTGATTGGATCTTTGTCGTGGGTATGTCCTTCTCACAGTGAATCAAAGCCCCACTTGGTCGAGCGTTCAAACAACGCACATCCATTTGTCGAAAACATGAGGAACCCTGAGACGGTGAGCTGTAATCAGATAAAAAAAAATCTGTTTTAATCAATATGTCTATTAGCCATATACAATTAAATAATAGCAAATCTTTAACAGAACAATGATATATGCCTAAACAATCTTCAGTTTTGATAGTATCATTGCCATATCCTAAAAATATAGTTCTTATTTGGAATTTGCCCTCAGATATGCCCCAGTTTGTTCCTAGAACCTCCTGTTTTATAAAATTTTCTTGGGAAGGGCCCCCCAAACATGCACTTCGAGAGGGGGCCGCTTGCCACCAACATCATGGCCCTTTGGACCATTCCAGCTTTTTTCATCATGACTTGTTGGCACCCCTGTGCACTTTTTATTACTGGCATTTTATTTTTTATTATTGGAGTTTATTTTGTTTAGTGCTTTCATTCTTGGGAAAGTTCTATATAAATAGTAATTCTAATTACTATTTTTAATCACAAACTTGTGAATTTTCAGTATATAAGTCGCACCAGAGTACAAGTTGCAGGGTCTCCCAAACTAGTAAAAAAAAAAAACAAAACCCAGGACTTATACTCTGGAAAATACGGTATATGGAACAAACAGGAAACCCCTGCAGTGAGCTTCCTCTCTCTGTGGGTAGGAACTATGCCACACTGTGGGATCAGGCTGCACTGCATTTTTTGTTGAAAAGGGTTTGTGATTATTATGGATGACACTGCAGTTGTGATTTGTGATTGCAATATGGTGAATGTATGGTCTTGGAATTCTATTTCTCAAAGCTTCTTGATTATATCAAGCTTACTAATATAATTATACAGGCTGCCATCGCAATTATAATTGGGATGTGATTAATCATGCAGCTCTGCGGAGACTACAGTACCATATTGATGACTTAGACATGTTGTTATGGAGTTTGAAGGACACAGTTCTTTGCCCAGGTCCAAAATATTGTGTCTATTAGACCTCCATGTTTCATGTATACATTTGTATTGTTAGCTGACTTTCACTGCAACACTAATTGGCAGTTTTAATTTCAGACAAGTAATGAATTGGAAAAATAAACTCTTTGGTTTATGTCTGTGATACAAATTCAGTAATATGGCAATGCCACTTTTAAGAACAGTCATGTGACAATACACTTCAGAATTTTAACTGTAAGAATTAAGACAATTACATTGTAGTTACATTATACATGGTTTTGTTGAATGTTTTTTCCTCTCTCTCTGTTTTTTTAACCGAACACATATATACTGTATTAGTTTTATAAAAACTACCAGTGTGTCTTTAATGGTCCTGAGTTTTTCATTTAGGTACCTACCTTCATGTAATCCCGTCTGGTCTCCGAGGATACCGAGAGAAGATTTCATGAATTATTTTCAATCAGAGGCAAAAACAAATCACATCTCAAGTTTTCTTTCAGACTCTGACCGTTTCAATAAAGCACAGGTACAGTCAGAGGACAAAACTGTTGAGGAATCTTCTCAGCAGTTCAGTGGCCTTACTAGCGCTCAACAGTGGCTTTTTAATTTGTCTAATGAAGATCATAATGGCTGCACACCCTGTCCTCGAAAACTGCCACCAGGTCTACCAGTGTCCAATACAGGGAGGACCTCCCCTTCACAGCTGCAGCAATCTAAATATACCTACATATCAATTAAGGACCGAGGGAACAGCCAACCTTTGAATAAATTCCCTGACCTCAGTGATGTTTTTAGACCTCAGAGTGAGATGAATAGCCTGCAGTTTGATCCTTATTATGAAGACCAGGCCTCCAGGCTGACAGTGGAGATGCAGCACAAAAACAGAATGGTTGCACAGTGTAACGACTCAAATCCTGCAGTGCCAGCACAAACTATGCCTGTGGCACATCTCCAGAAAGAGCTGCTGGGAGAATTTGGGATGGTGCATAAGGAAAGAACTGAAGGCAAAAGGAAACAAACTCTCAATTGTGATGGCTCCCAAGATCAACCTGGATTCAGCCTTCAAAACACAGAGCATTTCCAGCAACCAATGCCCGTATCTCCATCGTTCTCCCGCCCATACCAGTACCACAACAAGATGACCATGCATAAGGGAGATGCTTCACTTCCCATGACTCTGGACATGAACCAGTCTTCTCAGCATCACATCCTGCAAGGCCAGATGAACGACACAGTCAGATCAGAAATACCAAAGGAACAGAACCGGATGCTTGGGCCTGGTTTTCTGGGAGAACATTTATTCACAGGGCCATTGAACCACAATCAAATGAGAGAGATGAACCAGGCCCTTTCACATAATTCACGCTGGAACACTCAGAGGTTTGTTGGAGAAAACCGTGTAACCAGTGCAGGGAATGTACAGCAGTTCATTCCTTTTATGTATCCTGTAAATGACCCCAGAAAGCAGTCCCTCCTGCCCATCGCCACCTCTAACTTCAGCTCTAGAGCCACTTTACTGAATGGAAGTGGCATTCCTGGCATGGATTTGGGTGATGTAGTGCCCATCAATGCGTCTGCAGCGTTCTACTCCTATCTGAGTGATATAATGAGCCGCAGAGGAGAAAACCCTTATCATGGCGTGGCCTCAGCCATGAAAAGTCCAGTGGTGATGAATCAAGGAGGACCTGCTGTCCTGCTTTACTTCTATCTGGATGAATGTTATGAGCAATGGAGAGCTCTGGAAAAGGAAAGAAAGGCGGTATGTTCTTAACATTTTAATTCAGATAATTTAGTGAGTATGTGTATTACAAAATGCATAGCTTTTAGGAGATATTAGTTTGAATGGCACTTTTTAATTAGCTAATCAATTCCCTCTCCCATGAACTCATAAGGATTCAAGCATTTTCTGGAGATTCTATAAGGACTTATTAAACCTCATATCTGGAGCCTTTAAAAAAAAATCTAGCATTGAGAAACCCAGTATTTTGTCTCATTATTGCTCTTATTCAGCTCTGCAGGCTGCAGTCCGCAACCTGGATCACAGCAGCAACAAAACAAAAATGCATTGCCAAATGAATTATTGTTATTTTATAGGTTTCATTTCTTTGTTACATTGCATTGCCAATATGTTATAAAATTTTATTAGTTCATAACACTGAAAATCCACAGTACACAATACCATTTTTGATGTCAATGTGTAACCAGTAATTTTATAAAATGTAGTACATTATTGAATTTTTTACAATTATAAAATTACATAAAAAGCAACATATAGTAATATAGAAAGATTATCAGTATTTAGCAATGTATAAAAACTATTCTGTAATATTAAAACTAATAATTAATTGCAGAGCATTTAAACATTTGGGAGTGAAATTGAGCGTTCATGGTATAATAATGGCACATATTTGAATCAATGTTTTAGTTGAGAGATACTCAATATATTGAGTCCACAATAGAAGAAATTTAACATTGACAGATTTCATACCATCTGTTTTAAGGTCCTTCAGGAGCTCCGGGAGGTGACTTTCCCTATATGTTTTCATGTCTTATGCTGCTCACACCTGTTTATTTAATTCTGGGGTTTCACTGCTCCTCATTTGTTGATCACATCTGACAGCGATAATTAGCTGTGGGTGGAACAGGAACAGTGGTGGAGAGGGGAGATGTGCAGTGCAGGTGCACCACTGATTTATATAGTTTTAATATCTAAAATAATAAGAGATATAGAGAATACACATGAATAAAAATAATTTTAAAAAATAAATAAAAGAGTGATCCTTACATTTAGTTTGAGTTTTATCTCAGTACAGACAGCATGAATGCAAAATACACGTTTTGTGTGGTCAGTATCATTTCATTTGTTAATATACATCCCTTCCTGCATTTAAGGCCTGAAGCACATTCCCAAAAATGCATGGGGCTTTATTTTATTCATACTGTCTGCAGTAAAATAGAAGTCAAAGTAAACGCAAGAATCACTGTGGCTTTTTTTTTTTTGCATGATCCATATCTATTGCCCCAACTTTTTTGGGGTTTTGGGATTGTGTATGTTATTTCACTGAGGATTACATAGAACTTCGCAAATATTCAGTAATCCAGCAGCACTCCACTGTCTGAGCAAATTAACATATAGTAACTTGGAAAGGCCTAGAATGTGGAGTGATTTGTTTATATGAAGACTTTTTTTTTTTAAATTGTAATGATTTTAAAAATAAATTTTCATGAATAGTGCATTTAGCATTCCACATATATGTGTTTACTTTGGTCCCATCTGTTCACCTGAATTTTTCTAAATATATATTTTTTCCCCCAAAAGTGTGTTGCTCTGTTCTTCAATATTTGTCTATTTTCTATTTCAGACGGAGGCCATCCTTAACAGAGCATTCCCTGAGAGACAGTTGGCAACAGCAAACAGCATTTACTTACCGAAATCACCACTGAATGCAACAAGAATTGACAATCTCATTGCCAGTCAGATGAGAGAACAAGCCAGGGTAATTCCACTGACTTCAAGTGCCTCCTTATTTCCATCTTTGACAGTCTTGATGTTGCAGTGTACACTAGTGTTCAGAATAATAGTAGTGCTATGTGACTAAAAAGAGTAATCCAGGTTTTGAGTATATTTCTTATTGTTACATGGGAAACAAGGTACCAGTAGATTCAGTAGATTCACACAAATCCAACAAGACCAAGCATTCATGATATGCACACTCTTAAGGCTATGAAATTGGGCTATTAGTAAAAAACAGTAGAAAAGGGGGTGTTCACAATAATAGTAGCATCTACTGTTGATGCTACAAACACAAAAGTGTTATGTTCAAACTGCTTTTTAGCAACCCTGTGAATCACTAAACTAGTATTTAGTTGTATAACCACAGTTTTTCATGATTTCTTCACATCTGCGAGGCATTAATTTTGTTATTTTGGAACCAAGATTTTGCTTGTTTACTTGTGTGCTTGGGGTCATTGTCTTGTTGAAACACCCATTTCAAGGACATGTCCTCTTCACCATAAGGCAACATGACCTCTTCAAGTATTTTGACATATCCAGACTGATCCATGATACCTGGTATGCGATATATAGGCCCAACACCATAGTAGGAGAAACATGCCCATATCATGATGCTTGCACCACCATGCTTTACTGTCTTCACTGTGAACTGTGGCTTGAATTCAGAGTTTGGGGGTCATCTCACAAACTGTCTGCAGCCCTTGGACCCAAAAAGAACAATTTTACTCTCATCAGTCCACAAAATATTCCTCCATTTCTCTTTAGGCCAGTTGATGTGTTCTTTGGCAAATTGTAACCTCTTCTGCACGTCTTTTATTTAACAGAGGGACTTTGCGGGGGATTCTTGCAAATAAATTAGCTTCACACAGGCGTCTTCTGTCACAGCACTTACAGGTAAATCCAGACTGTCTTTGATCATCCTAGAGCTGATCAATGGGTGAGCCTTTGCATTCTGGTTATTCTTCTATCCATTTTGATGGTTGTTTTCCATTTTCTTCCACGTATCCCTGTTTTTTTTTTGTCCATTTTAAAGCATTGGAGATCATTGTAGATGAACAGCCTATAATTTTTTGCACCTGCGTATAAGTTTTCCCCTCTCCAATCAACTTTTTAATCAAACTACGCTGTTCTTCTGAACAATGTCTTGAACGTCCCATTTTCCTCAGGCTTTCAAAGAGAAAAGCATGTCCAACAGATGCTGACTTCATCCTTACATAGGGGACACCTGATTCACACCTGTTTGTTCCACAGAATTGACGAACTCACTGACTGAATGCCACACTACTATTATTGTGAACACCCCCTTTTCTACTTTTTTTTTTACTAATAGCCCAATTTCATAGCCTTAAGAGTGTGCATATCATGAATGCTTGGTCTTGGATTTGTGAGAATCTACTGGTACCTTGTTTCCCATGTAACAATAAGAAATATACTCAAAACCTGGATTAATCTTTTTAGTCACATAGCACTACTATTATTCTGAAGACTACTGTAGGTGGGTTCCTGAAGCGTCCAGGTTTAGATCAGATTTGGCAGAAGTCAATCTCTAGGGTCAAAGTCAGGTTTGTTGACCTCCTCTCAGTACCTTTGGTCAGTTGTCACCAAACATGATTTGTGGATGAAGGCTGACCCTGGAGTTGCCTTTTAAAGGGTTCATTTCAGCAAAGGTCAGTATCAATGGAGTCCAGATCAAGGAATTTTATTTTCAGCCCAGTGTGGACCAAACTTGTTTCACATATTTTTGTTATTTGTGTAACAAATGTCTCTGTCCACTGATGGAAAAAAAATTTGCTATTTTCAAACAGTCTCTCCAGAGTGGACCGTTACTTGCTCCCCCTTTAAGATAATACTGGAACACTACACAACTTGCATGGTCTGCATTACCTCAAGTTGACACCAGGGTGTTTATTGCATCAGCCTCGATCAAGGATACTGTACTGTAGATTTTGTGGACATAGCACTACTATTATTCTGAACACTACTGTAGCTGGAGGGGGGGAGTGATAAAATGTTTTTACATTAACTAGAATCAACACCAAAATTTACTGAAGTTATCCTTGACCAAGAAACCACCTCCATAAAATTTCCACATAATCGCTGCCATCTTTGAGTTGGTGGAGGTAATGCATATGCAGTGTCATGGGGGCAGCTCATATCAGGGTGAGCAACAATACGAGGTCTGTTAGAAAAGTAACGGACCTTTTTATTTTTTGCAATAACCTTATGGATTTGAATCACGTGCGCTTGCATCAGCCAAGCTTGAACCTTTGTGCGCATGCGTGAGTTTTTTCACACCTGTCGGTTGCGTCATTCACCTGTGAGCACGCCTTGTGGGAGGAGTGGTCCAGCCCCTTCGGTGGATTTCCATTGTCAGGAAAATGGCGGAGCGACTGCCACTTTGCTAAATCAAAATATTTTCGGAAACTGTGAGAGACAGCCAGGTGGAAACGATTTGGAAAATTTAGATGGCTTTCGGTGAAGATCTTATGGGGATCACACAGATTAAGGACCATTACAACCGGATTAAAGACGGCTCACAATGGTGGATGGCACGCCACGCTCCGAGCGGCGATCGACAGGCTGAAACGACCAGATAATTTCCAAACTGAATGCTGTGTTGATCCGGGACGTCGTCTGACTAGCAGAGAAATGGCAAGAGAGGTGCACATAGCACTTTTCCTGCACATTCCACTGTTAAAGGAGATTTTGTAATGAAAGATGTGCGGCGGAATTTGCGTGTCAGGACGGAGCCGCTCATGGCGCGGAACAAAAGCACCTCCATGTTGGAAGTCTCACGGGACATGCCCAGCTCTTCCACCATTCGGAATATTCAGACGGCTTTGGGTGGCTTTTCAGTCGAGTGAGTATCCGAGAAATTGTCGAAGAGCTGGGCATGTCAGGGCATGTCCTGTGAGACCAACACGGAGGTGCTTTCGTTCCACGCCATTAGCGGCTCCGTGGCGAATTCCTCCGCTCCTGTTTTCATGACAAAATCTCCTTTAACAGTGGAATGTGCAGGAAAAGTGCTATGTGCACCTCTCTTGCCATTTCTCTGCTACAACCCCTGGCAAAAATTATGGAATCACCGGCCTCGGAGGATGTTCATTCAGTTGTTTAATTTTGTAGAAAAAAAGCAGATCACAGACATGACACAAAACTAAAGTCATTTCAAATGGCAACTTTCTGGCTTTAAGAAACACTATAAGAAATCAGGAAAAAAATTGTGGCAGTCAGTAACGGTTACTTTTTAGACCAAGCAGAGGGAAAAAAAATATGGAATCACTCACTTCTGAGGAAAAAATTATGGAATCATGAAAAACAAAAGAACACTCCAACACATCACTAGTATTTTGTTGCACCACCTCTGGCTTTTATAACAGCTTGCAGTCTCTGAGGCATGGACTTAATGAGTGACAAACAGTACTCTTCATCAATCTGGCTCCAACTTTCTCTGATTGCTGTTGCCAGATCAGCTTTGCAGGTTGGAGCCTTGTCATGGACCATTTTCTTCAACTTCCACCAAAGATTTTCAATTGGATTAAGATCCGGACTATTTGCAGGCCATGACATTGACCCTATGTGTCTTTTTGCAAGGAATGTTTTCACAGTTTTTGCTCTATGGCAAGATGCATTATCATCTTGAAAAATGATTTCATCATCCCCAAACATCCTTTCAATTGATGGGATAAGAAAAGTGTCCAAAATATCAATGTAAACTTGTGCATTTATTGATGATGTAATGACAGCCATCTCCCAAGTGCCTTTACCTGACATGCAGCCCCATATCATCAATGACTGTGGAAATTTACATGTTCTCTTCAGGCAGTCATCTTTATAAATCTCATTGGAACAGCACCAAACAAAAGTTCCAGCATCATCACCTTGCCCAATGCAGATTCGAGATTCATCACTGAATATGACTTTCATCCAGTCATCCACAGTCCACGATTGCTTTTCCTTAGCCCATTGTAACCTTGTTTTTTTCTGTTTAGGTGTTAATAATGGCTTTCGTTTAGCTTTTCTGTATGTAAATCCCATTTCCTTTAGGCGGTTTCTTACAGTTCGGTCACAGATGTTGACTCCAGTTTCCTCCCATTCGTTCCTCATTTGTTTTGTTGTGCATTTTCGATTTTTGAGACATATTGCTTTAAGTTTTCTGTCTTGACGCTTTGATGTCTTCCTTGGTCTACCAGTATGTTTGCCTTTAACAACCTTCCCATGTTGTTTGTATTTGGTCCAGAGTTTAGACACAGCTGACTGTGAACAACCAACATCTTTTGCAACATTGCGTGATGATTTACCCTCTTAAGAGTTTGATAATCCTCTCCTTTGTTTCAATTGACATCTCTCGTGTTGGAGCCATGATTCATGTCAGTCCACTTGGTGCAACAGCTCTCCAAGGTGTGATCACTCCTTTTTAGATGCAGACTAACGAGCAGATCTGATTTGATGCAGGTGTTAGTTTTGGGGATGAAAATTTACAGGGCGATTCCATAATTTATTCCTCAGAATTGAGTGATTCCATATTTTTTTTGCTCTGCTTGGTCTAAAAAAGTAACCGTTACTGACTGCCACAATTTTTTTTCCTGATTTCTTATAGTGTTTCTTAAAGCCAGAAAGTTGCCATTTGAAATGACTTTAGTTTTGTGTCATGTCTGTGATCTGCTTTTTTTCTACAAAATTAAACAACTGAATGAACATCCTCCGAGGCCGGTGATTCCATAATTTATTCCTCAGAATTGAGTGATTCCATATTTTTTTCCCTCTGCTTGGTCTAGAAAAGTAACTGTTACTGACTGCCACAATTTTTTTTTCCTGATTTCTTATAGTGTTTCTTAAAGCCAGAAAGTTGCCATTTGAAATTACTTTAGTTTTGTGTCATGACTGTGATCTGCTTTTTTTCTACAAAATTAAACAACTGAATGAACATCCTCCGAGGCCGGTGATTCCATAATTTTTGCCAGGGGTTGTAGTCAGACGACGTCCCGGATCAACACCGCATTCAGTTTGGAAATGATCTGGTCGTTTCAGCCTGTCGATCGCCGCTCGGAGCACGGCGCCATCCGCCATTGTGCGCCGTCTTTAATCCGGTGGTAATGCTTCTTAATCTGTGTGATCCCCATAAGATCTTCACCGAAAGCCATCTGAATTTTCCAAATGGTGTCCACCTGGCTGTCTCTCTCAGTTTCTGGAAAACTTTGATGCACCGCTGCTCCAGCCGTTCAGACATTTCCCTCACAGTGAAAATCCGACGAGGGGGGAGGACCAGTGCTCACTCAACGCCTGCTCACAGGCGAATGACGCAACTGACAGGCGTGAAAAAACTCACGCATGCGCACAAAGGTTCAAGCTTGGCTGATGCAATCACACGTGATTCAAATCCATAAGGTTATTGCAAAAAATAAAAAGGTCGGATACTTTTCTAACAGACCTCGTAGTTTGTAACATGAATTTTTAAATCAAGATAAGGTGACTAACAGAACTCCACAGAGCTCTTCTTGTTGGTGCTTAAATTTTAAGTGCACAGGTCTAAAAGGTGCCACATTAAGATCCTAATTTCTGTCCGTGGTTGATGATGTTGGCATGTTCCAGGTGGCAAGCCTTCTGGATAACATGGAGTGTCTGCACATCATTCCGCTCCCCAGCAACATCCACACAGCACTCAGCAGTCATCACATGAGTCTTTGCGTTACACAGGCCAGGTGCAAAGAACAGCAGCTGGTCAATGTGTCCGTACAGCAAAGGCAGAGCGGGAGTCATGTCACGGCATACAGAGGTAGCTCACATTGCAGCGCTAACCTCAAGCTCCTCTCCATGTCCTGCTACTTGTCCTAACGGGCTCCTGTTTGACAGACACCCAGATGTTGGCTCTGGCACTGAAGGAGCTGTCTGCCGCGACCAGGGACCTCCGCACGGCCCTCTGGTGTGCCCTGCAGGTGACTGTGCCCAAACCCGCTCGGAGGCCGGACCAACACGTCACTCAGGAGACTGCATGTATGGGCACACACCTCTCTCCTTTTGACGGATACTCTTTTACCTTGTGATTTGCAAGCACCAGTTACGGTGCAAATGTGTTAATTAAATTAAAATTTAATTAAAAATGTTCCATATACAGGGTAATTTAAAAACAAAATGTTGTAATTATTAATCTCCAAGATTATAGTGACATTTTACCGACCAACATGGTGATTACTGCAGAATGAGGAGAGCAGTTTGAAGCTCGATGGTGGCACTCTTTGGAGCTTCAGGTGGCTAACTTATTACGCAGGAATCACATGAAATATAATTTATCATGCCACATCTTAGTGTAATTTGGTTTAATTAGTGTTAGTTCCAAATTAAATGTCAATCTTGCTTTATCACTCTTGTATTTAATGATACTATTTATGTGGATGAATGTTTCATTTGTGTTTCTGAACGCAAGTTCCAGGCTCTTCCCAAACAATAATTGAATCATAAGGGCAGTAAAATATATGCATGTGCTAAATCTTAACATGGTTTCTTAAATGTTCCATATAAATTTCAGTCTTTAGCATTTTTACATACTGTGGTGAGAAAAAAAAATGGTTTTATTTATTTACAATTTTGAAAAAGGTTTAAAGTGCACTAAAAATGCTGAACCTTTTCTGAAACAAGTCCAGTGTAATGTATTAATGATATTTTGCATCAGAGCGCTAGCATTAGCGATGGTTTGTCAGGGAAAAAGGTTGAAGGGTTGTATCTGTAGCGTAGCAGCTGAGTTAAATGGTGATTCTGCAGCAGTTTGTGCTTTTTGAAGTACAGTTCTTACCAATTTTAATGTTCCTGTTGGGATTTATTAGAGAGTATGTTCTTGAAACTGAAAATATAAAAATAAAGGAATTGAAATGACTTATCTTTTTTATTTAAAAAGTTGAAGTCCATTGTATAAACTTGCAGATACAGTTGAGATATAATTTGTGTGAACAGCTTATAGTCTGTGAATATGATCTGTTCAGTTTGCCTTTAAACAGTTTAACGTTTCCGCTGTGATTGTTTCAAAGCTCAGCTGCATTAACAACATACAGGTGAATACTTTAAAACTGAACAGTGGTGGGCACAGAAAACCAAAAAATTAACTTCGATAACAGATAATCAGATAACTGAAAAGTTATCTTTGATAAAGATAAAACGATAAACCACCCAAAAATGTATCATAAGTTACAGATAACCGATAAATTACAATATTGTCTCTGGTACATTTGCAACCACTAATAAACTGAATTTGAGTTTTAACATCACAATAACTTCTAGTAATATTAAAAGTGACAACAGACCCAAACACTGAGGTCATACTTTTGTCTTTAAACATCCTGCCCCTGCTAGCAGCTCTTGCTTACTACACAGCTTCCAGCACAGAGGCACCCTGAGAGCAGCCATAAAGCCAGCTCTCTATTAGTTACAATGCTCCGGTCAAGCCGAGGTCTTGGAAAATAAAATCATGCTGACTTATGGTTTTGATTTATAAATAACATTATTACCGATAGAATAACTCCATTAATGTCAATTCTGTAATTTGTACAAAGTTAAAATATAACATATATCTTTAAATGTTGAATAATGCACTAATTCTGAGGTTTTGTAACAAACACAGACAGATCACAAAGGATTCTGGGTAAAAGTGCCTCTGCTAAACACTGATTGGTTCAGCCATTCATTATGTAAACCAACACGTTAATGTGACGTGTCGTGTGCTTTTGTAAAATATTCCATTTTTTATTTGTAAAAACAGGCATTTTTATGGAGCCCTGGAAGTGTCATCGCAAAATGTTTTGCATGTGGAGAGAATGTGCGCTCATTTTATTATATTGTGCCGTGCACACGTTTGATGATGTTGTAAAACGTGCACTCAATTTTGTCTTGACACATAAATGTTGGCTTTACACTGTGCGAGTTTTGGTCCTTTTTCAGATGATTTTTCAGTCGTGCGAGAATTTTTTGGACCAAGTTTCAGGTTAATTGCGTGTCCTGTATTGTGTAGTGTACATGGAGTAACAAGCTGCGTTTAACATCTCACGACCACCTCCTGATCGCCGATCGTATGGTTGAATGAAAATCAAACCTGTTTGATATTATTCTGGTCGGCCTTCGTGAGGTTATCTTGCTGCTGCAGAGCTACAAGCATCCAACTGCTCGCACTGTGCCTTGCAAACACCACAGAGCTGTCTTGTAATGTTTTTTGTTGTTTTGTTTTTAAACTTAATTTGTAAGTAAAAAAAAAAAAAAAAAAAAAAAAAAGCCATTTGCAAAGCCAAAAAATTGATTTGACAACCATCTGATATAACCGTGGTCAAAATAAGTAGAACACTGCCATCTACTGGCGCCCAGATGCTTAGTACTTACGGTGAATACTGCCATGAACACTACTGGCCAGTAGATGGCAGTAGAGGCCTGAAAAACTTGCCAAAACAAAATCCCAGATAATCCGTGTCTGCTACATGCATGGAATTTAACAAACGCAAATACAATAACCTCTATAAACCCAGAAAATATATTCACGAGAGTTTTAGGCACTAGAGTTTAATGCTGCTGTCCGTAGAGCCTGAACAGAGTGTCTGAAATGCATTTGTCCTGTCGTGAACGTACTGAGATTACCCCATCCTACCCATAATGCACTGGTGGGCACAGCATATGCTCACTAAAACCTTAAAATTAGCACATTACTTTAAAACTAAAACATATATCTGACATTTTCACTTTATAAAATGTCAGACATGACAGTAATTTTAAATAACTTGTCCAAAATTAGTTTGGTTAAAATTTGAACGATAAGTTAAAAATGTATGCCTCTGGATGACTTGGGTGATATTGCCAGGTTATCAGTATGGTGTTAAAGGAAATGATTTTTTTTTTTTTAGATCAGTTCTCTTTCGACTGCAGAGGAGAGAGTGCTTTCTTATGGAAGCAGCTCTCTTCTGTTTGCAGAGATTAGAACTCTGCATCTGTTAGGAAACTTTTAACAGGTAGGTGCTCAACTGATTTTAAATTTTAAAAGTGTTTGTCACTGTTCATCTTTGTTTGCTATGTTATCGGTCTAAAAGTTATTGGACAAAAATGTATCGGAGGATAATTAGTCCAGTAATATTTTTAAAGTTATCTAAAAAGATAATCTGATAATGAAAACATTATCTTCGATAATTATGTTATCGGATTATCGGAACTGTGCCCACCACTGAAACTGAACCTGATCAAACTCTCATTCCTTTACAAATTAGATGTCACCAGTTCACACTTAGAACTCAAACCACAGTCTACTCTGTAACATTCCTGTGTGACCATACATTTTTGTCCACTAAATCAACATCTGGCCTAATATATCCATGAATATACAAGCACAGGATTTGGAACACTCAGCTTTGATGCTGACATTTGAGTTCTGATCCTGATGGTTAGCTGCCATCTCTCTAACTCTAACCACCCTACCATAGTTTGGGTTTCATTCTGCAACTAGAACCAACATAATCAGGATCGAGAGGTAGAGCCCGATCTTTGCGCCTCATTGAAATTGGACCTGAAATGATGGTGGCTTTGATGCTGTAATCTCATCTGGATCCACCTCCTGATCAGGTTCAAAGAAGCCAAGATCAAAGGCAAAAGCTGCTTGTTGATCTGGTTTCATGCAAAAACTGAATCAGATCTTGCTTCTCCCAGGCTCGAGCTCTCCACCAGATTGCACTGAGATCTCTTGATATCATTCTGTGGCATCTTGCTGGTGAACCAACTAATTACCAGACAGATAAATGGCAACAAAAATGCTTTTGGTGGTGGTAACTAGAGAACAAACAGCCCTTAATCAGCCTGGAGTGCAGGTAAGGACTGTTTTGCTAACGTATGGTTGGGGGTGTTTTCCCCATTAAAGTACAAATTACACTGAATCAATGAGATGCATAATAAAATACAAAAAAAAAAAATGATCTTACATGATCTCAATCTAGTCTCCCTACAAATCTGTTCATATGCTTTTGAGATATCATGCATCAAACAAACAAAAACAAACAAATATTAAAGCCTTGTTGGAGATTATTACCACCAACTAAAGATTTGCAGCTTTTTTCCCTATAAGACAGTATTTTGTATCAATTTTCACTGTCCAGGAACAGAAAAAAAAAAAAAACTAATTCATCAGGACTTTGAGCTTTGACAACATCCAGAACTTTGTTCTTTACAGATACTCAAGAAATGCACAACATAACTGACAAGGACGGTGGGACATGTTCCATATTCTCAAACTACAGGCGTCGAGGTCTCGTAAAAAAAAGGCAATTATCGTTTTCCATTTTTTCTTTTTGCAGAACCTTTTCATGTCAAAGTGTCCTTTCATCTGGCTTTTATCTTTTGCGTTCACCTTTCTGTGTACGCTTCTTCTCCTTCTCTTTTCTGTCTTGTTTAGCGAGTTTGTCCTTCTCTCGCTGCATCTTGTCCATTTCCTTCTTCTTCTGGGCGTCTTCACGAGCTTGATCGCGCTTTTGCTTTTGTCTGTTCAGAACTTCCTCTACATTGGTGTTCCTGAACAGGGCTGACACTATGAGTCAAGGACGGCTTAATCAACGCAAACTTGCATGGCTTCGTAATCATTGGAGTAAATGAAGGGATGCGTGTGCAGCTTTAAAAAGGATACATTTATCATTTCCAGGAATGTTACCTCCACTTGTTTGCTCCTCATCTTCATCTTCAGTACTTTTGTCAAGGAAAGAATAGACAAGATGAGGGACCTTATTTATACACTGCTTAGGATTCATACTAAACGTGTACATATGAGCAAAAGTCAAAAATGGAGTATGAGAAAACAAGTGTATAGTTTGCAGAATAAAGGATATTCCTCTTCATCTGTTACATTGGCATACTGAGCAAGGAGGGCTTCCTTTGTTTTCTTCGAAGACTCCGACACCTTCTGTTTGACCACAATCTGAGCCTGTTTTTCTATCATAGTGGCGATGGCTTGGACCTCCACTACAGAAGAAGAAAACCATCAGGAGCTTTATGTTCAATCAAACACTTATTATTACCACCAAGACAGCAGAAATGATTCATATTTGTGTAGCTATGATACAGTCAGGTGTATAAATAGCTGTACAGTCTTTACAAGAAATTTCAATTTATTTCATTTTATACAGCACCAAATCACAACAAAGTTGCCTCAAGGTGCTTCACACAAGTAAGGTCTAACCTTACCAAACCCTAGAGCAAACACACAGGCCACAGTGGTAAGGAAAAGCTCCCTCTGGTGATTTGAGGAATAAACCTCAAGCAGACCAGACTCAGAGGGGTGACCCTCTGCTTAGGTCATTCTAACAGTTACAAGTTTTTTTTTTTGTTTTTTTTAAACAAAGTATTACAAAGGTGAAGAAACAAAACAGGAAATCAAAACAACATCTGCTGCCTCAGGTTCAGGTGTGGCATCTCGCGGTCAGTCCAGCATCCCGTTGCCCACCGACGCCAATCCCGTATAATGCCCTCCACACCTCGGACAGAGAGAAAAAGAGCAGAATCAGTTGGCCGGATAAACTACACCTAAGGTATAAAGTATCAGCGGTAAATTGAGAGGAAAGCAGAGAAAATACTAATGTGATCACCGACCACTAGCCCAAAGCTTCACTAACAAACCCAGAAATTAGATAAAGTTAAGACAGAGACTGGATACATTGCAAATAAAATGAATTTAAAAGGATAGGAAGCATATTTCCATACTATGCCAGTATCTTAGACATACAAAAGGGAGAATAAATGCATCTTAAGGCTGGACGTGAATGTCTTGACAGAATCTGTTTTATCTCCATAGGGAGATCATTCCATAAAGCAGGGGCATGATAAGAGAAAGCTCTGTGACCTGCAGATGTTTTATTCACCCTAGGGACACAAAGCAGTCCTGCACCTCGAGAACGCATAGCTCGGACCGGTACATAGGGTCTGATTAGGTCAGCTAAGTAGGGAGGTGCCAATCCGTGAACAATTTTATAGGCTAGTAGCAGAACCTTTAAATCTGATCTCACAGGTACAGGAAGCCAGTGAAGAGATGCCAAAATGGGTGTAATGTGACATGGCAGTCCTCTAAGGATTTTATGTGTATGAGATTACCAGCAGTTATTGGCATGTATAACTGAGTATCATCAGCATAGCAACGATAGGTAAACCCAAAACGCCGCAATATGTGCCCAAACGCAGCGCTGACCTAACACAGAGGTCTCAAACTGATTCCAGAAAGGGTCAAGAGGGTGCAGGTTTTCTTTGCAACCACCCACTCCACCAGGTGATTTCACTGATTAACATCACTTTGAGTAGATGAAATCAGTTTGAATATGTTCTAAATGTAGACTGCAGTGGCTCAAAGACATTATTCTCAGTAGGGTGGTCCACGAGCTGCTGTTAAAACAGTTTTAACAAAATTTTAGAACAAAATGACAGATTTGATACTGGACTATAATTTTTCCAATATACTAGGGTCAAGATTAGATTTAAGTAATGGTTTAATCATTGCAGATTTGAAACATTTAGGAACAGAGCTGATGGCCTCGGATAAAAACACTTTTATCCCTTCTAACTCTTGGATGACTTCTTGTTGCATAAATACCATCAGAAGCAGTACGCTTGGTCGCTGATCGGCTGCAATACTCCGCCCACTCCGTGAGGATCTGTTGGCAGACGTCAACTGCAGAGTCCTCATCCTGCACACAAAACACAAAAACGGACCTCAGGCTGGTTTCGGCAAAGCAGTAGACAAAAATCACAAAACCTCAGAGCTTCACACTGAGTTTACTAAGTCAGCTGTCAAATGTCATTTCACCTCATGTCTAATAGCTGCAGTACAATGTTCTGACACTATGTGGTGCACCAGTTTCAAAATAGCATTTCTGAACTGTTGCATACCTGTCTGGGTAATAATACATAAGATGTACTGTAGTACTATTAGTGAACCCGCTATAACTTTTCTCTGATTAACCTGTGGTGTGTTTTCAGGATAAACTGCTTAGTTACTTAAACTTATAAAATGTCAGAAATCTGGATCCAAAGATGTTCAGTGTGCAATAACAGAGAAAAAAAAAACAAGATCTGTACAGCTGACTTGCTTGCATCAGTAAAGCATTTTTTGACAACACGTGATCATTGATCGAAATAGGTTCACGTTTTTGTCAATCAACAAACCGTTTCAGCATGAGATCTGATCTGTGCAGATGCTTTTGATCCAGAGTGATTCACAATTCCAGATTTCAAGCGATGTCAGGAAATTTCGTGCCATGTGACACCTGATTGTGTGGAAGGTTGTGCACAAGGGCGCACTAGCACACACTGATCAATCACTCAACTTTGGTTTATGAAAATCTACAGTCAGATACTTTTTAATTGTTAATGTATGAACAACAACCCCCCCATCCCCTTTTCAGCTTGGAAAATATCAGGATTTACAGTTGTGTCCAATAGTATTTGGACAGTGATAATGTTTTTGTGATTGTCTCTTTGGAAAACACTATAATAGAGTTGAAATGAAGTAATAATGATGTGCTTGTAGTGTCGACTTCCAGCTTTAATTCAAGGAGTTCAACTTACATGTTGTGTGAACCACTTTGGAATTACAGCTATTTTAATGCACATGACCAGGACCAGGTTTGGATGCAGTTTCCCATTGAAATAAATGGGGAAACTGCATCCAAACATTTGACTGGTAGTGTACATTCTCTCCATTCTCAGAGCCCAATCATACTCAGTGACTTGGAAATATTCGCATGTCCACCTCCTGCCTTTACAAAAGAAACTCAGATGGAAAATTTGTGACGTGTAGTTAAAAATAAATAAACAAATCCCATTACATTCAGTATATCCAATTACTTATGGACTGAAAATTGAGCATCTGCATAAAACTGCCCATAATCTCTTTTTTGTTAAGCTGAAATTAACGCTAAAGTCTCCACTACACGCATGTTTCATTTCAACTCCATGTTGGTAGATGAAACTCTGTGCAAATAGTTATGGACCAGGCTACTGATATACGATATATATACAAGGTCTGTGATAAAAAAGCGGTCCTTTTTATTTTTTTCAAAAAATAAATGGATTTGATTCATATGTTTTTACATCAGACAAGCTTGAACCCTCGTGCGCATGCGTGAGTTTTTTCACGCGTGTCGGTGACGTCATTCACCTGTGGGCAGGCCTTGAGTGAGGAGTGCTCCACCCCGCCCGTCGGAATCTCTTTGTCTGAATAGCCGCTGCAGACAGCGCGCGTTGCTTTATCAACATTTTTTCTGGACCTGTGAGGGATATCCGAGTGGACACTTCGAGAAATGAAGCTGGTTTTCGGTGAAAAGTTTAGCGGCTGATGAGAGATTATGGGGTGTTTCTGTCGGTGTAAGGACTTCCCACGGAGCGGGACGTTGCGCAGCGCTTCCAAGCGCCGTCATCGGCCTGTTTCAACCTGAAAACATTCTAATTTAAGGCTTAATTCACCCAGGACGTCGTGAGAGAACAGAGAAGATTCAGAAGAGGCCAGCATGAGGACTTTATGCGGACATTCCACTGTTTAAGGACATTTTGTAATGAAAGACGTGCGGGCAAATTCGCCGAGTTGTTTCTGTGACGACTCGGCGAATCTGTGTGCGCCGCGACAGGAAAAACACCGTGTTGAAAACCATTTGTAAAATTCAGGCGGCTTTTGATGGCTTTCAACAAGTGAGTAACTGAGAAATTGTTTAACAGCTTAGGCATGTTCCAACTTGTCCGTTAAGGTTTCCAACGGAGGTGCTTTTCCTGTCACGACCCCCCGCTGTCGGGTCCGGCCCGACATGCGACTCTGCCCGCACGTTCTTTCATTACAAAATGTCCGTTAACAATGGAATGTCCGAATAAACTCCTCATGGCGACTTCTTCTGAAAGTTCTCTGTTCTGACGACTTACTGGGTCAACAGAGCCTGAAATGTGGAAGTTTTCAACTTGAAACGGCGAGACGCTGCCGCCTCGAAGCGCAGATCGCCGTCAGGCGCCGTGGGCCATCCTTAAAGCGACACTACCAGACCAAAATCTCTCATCAGCCCTTAAAATTTTTACCAAAAACCAGCTGAATTTATCGAATGGTGTCCACTCAGTTGTGCCTTAGTTTTTGAAAAAATTTTTTATCAAACAAAGCAGCAGTCTCTGAGCCATTCCTAAACAATGAAAAAATGATGAGAGGGTGGGCCACTCCTCACTCAAAGACTGCCCACAGGCGAATGACGTAACCGACAGGCGTGAAAAAACTCTTGCATGCCCACGAGGGTTCAAGCATGTCTGATGTAATCACACGTGATTCAAATCCATATGTTTTTTGAAAAAAATAATGTCCGGTACTTTTATCACAGACCTCGTATATATATGTATACACATACAAGTTTTGGTGCCTTGTGCATTTTTATGCTAAATCTTCATGATATTTTCTACATGTTTGCCCCACGACTGGACCAAAGAAGACATCGTGAGAGGTCACTTTGGGGAAACTGCAGCGGGCATATTCCAGTTTCTTAACTGACCATCACAGTTTGAGCAGCATGAACATGGTGAAGGTGAAATTACATAATACGAGCAAAGCGCTGCGCAGCAGCACAAAGCTCACTCTATGGTAGACGAATGCACAAACCAGAAATGGCACAAAAAAAATCTGCCCATGGGAGACGAAGCCACAAACCAGACAACACTGTCGTAAAAAGCTGTAAAAAGCCACAAACCGTTGGTAGATGAAGCCACAACCCGGAAATGACGTGAGATGCTGAACAGCTTCGCTCGTTCATGTCTGCAACATATACATATTAACACACAGTCATAAAAAGAGCAGTCTGCTGGTGTCACCAGCTGCTCTAATCTAGACTCTGTGCTTCCTCACATGATTAATAGAAAATGTACAAAGTGTGCGCAGGTCCAGAGTCGTATCTGTGGTACCAGTCTGTCGCAAGGCCACACACAGACAGCCAAACACACCTACGGACCATTTAAAGTTTTCAGTTTATGTTCCTAACCTGCATTTCTTAGAATGTGGGAGGAAGCCGGAGCACCCAGAGAGAACTCACGTAGACACGTGGAGAACATGCAAACTCCACAGGTGGGAATCAATCCCAAGACCTTCTTGCAGTGAGGCAACAGTGCTAACCACTAAGTCGCCGTACTGCCCTCCATAAGTCACTGCCAGGACAATATCAACTAATACATCTGGCAACTGCAATTCCACCAAGAACGAGGTCTGGATCTGGATCAGAGCCACTGCAGATTTTTTTTTGAAAAAGTGGTGTAAGAGTAGTCGCTATGTGGTATGTGCTATCCTCTTTAACCCACCTAAGATTCCTTAATGTAAGATATTAATTACAAAACTATTCTCGGTGTATCTCTTTAATAGGCAGACAGCAGCAGGGTAACGGTTCCACAGCGTCTGGTCTGAAATTACAATGCTGTGAAGAAATCAGTCAATTATTCACATCATTCCTCTCTCCCTAGGGGAGGAATTTTAAACCCGAATTAAACAACAAGCACCATAAAGTTAAGAGGCACCGAGACATGTTGCCAGGTTTGTGTTAGTCACGAAGAAGAGCCCGTTTTCTGGAAAACAACACATTTTTGAATAGAGTTTGGTGCCACACTGCACGAGCTCAGTCTATGCAGCGCTGCAAGGAATCAAAGTCGATATTTGACTCCATGTATAGCGACTGATGGCTGATCTGAGAGCGGTCCGGCTGATCTGAGAACAGTTTAATGGACAAACAGCGACGACTGACACAAACAGCTGCCATGCCGCTCTGCATATCTACCAAAAACGCTGAGAGAATCCCTTGCAGCGCGTCTTTTTTCTCCTCGTCACTCTCCTCTTCTCGCAGGACTCCTACAATGTAGGTCCCGTATACCTCACGATCCACATCCAAAGAGTCTAAACGATCATTTAACCAAGTTTCAAACTCCCCGGTGTCCGCCACGGGCGCAGCCATCTTGGCTCTGTGGGGTCTTTGGAAGACGCAGGGCTGTCCTGTGTTCCGCCTGAGTTAAAAGTAGCAGTTTGTTGTGGTTCGTTCGCTTGGTTTCAGGGCGGAAAGTTCCCGGTGTCGTGTCAAAGTATTTATCGCCGTCAGAATTTGTATCCCCTGGTGCGGGAGCGACGTTCTGCAGCTCTTTCAACGATCTCCTCCTGCTCCCAGACAAAAATAACAGCATGTTGGTTGTTCAATACATGACATTAAAAAATAAGTTTCATAATCTTTGACGACGTTTAATGCATGCGTGTCTTCACGTCGATTACACGCACAGACACAGAAACAGTGTCCAACATCTCTCCCCTGTAGTCCCAGCAGCTCTGCAGGCTCGCTTCCCTGACTCCAGTCCCTGTTGTGTGGTCCTGTCAGTCCCGTCCAGTTTGGTGGTTCATCCTTGGTTGTCGCAACTGCGCAGTCCTTCCTTAATAAACTCTTGTTTAAACCTATCTGTGTTCCTTACTGCTCCTGCATTTGGGTCAACCACCCAACCCGGTTCCCCGACCATAACAGTCACTATATAGCAGTCAGCCTCTCGGTAGGAGGGGTTTGGTTAGGTTTAAAAAACTCCAGCTTTTGTTGGCTTCTCTTTATTCTTCTCTACAAGAGTCAAGACAGAGGTCAGACGACCAGAGCAAGAATTTTAGCTGAGGAAGCTTCTGCGATTTGAAGCGAAACGTCCTCGCATCAAGCAACCCAGTCCAGTCGAAGATTCAAGCTTCTCTACTTTTCCATGTAAGGTGGAGTTGCGTCAGGAAGGACATCCGGCATAAAACTTGTGCCAAATCAACATGCAGACCTTAACCTTGTGGACCCCGAGTGAAAACAAGGGAGCATCCAAGAGGACTTACTGAAATTAAAAAATGGAACACACCGAAGCCCTACTTTCTTAAAATGCTTTACTGGCTAAATTAGTGGCTAGATTTTACCAAATTAAATTTTAATTTAACATGATGTCATTTCACAAGCCAGTCACTTCTGTGTCATGCAGGATTTACTGAAACTGTTAAGTCTTTTTTATTGACTTCACACAGACACATCCAAATATAAATGACTTTTGTAATTATAGTGGCTGCACCCCCCCCCCCCCCCACACACACACAGACACACACATAACCCTTAACTGCAATGTGGAAGATGTGATAGTGACCATTTGTCCCATTTGCAATTTTGGTTCCATACGTTTTGCACCATTGCACGCCACACCTTAATATAAAAACACGACGTATTACGTTTGCTTGCATGCAGCAATCAAGCACTGACCGTGACCGGACCGTGAGCTCACACTAGAGGTGGGCGATACCGGGAATTTTGGTATTGATCCGATACCAAGTAAATATACCTGCCCAGTATCGCTGATATTGATGCAGATACTTTTTCATATTTAAGCTTCATAGATCCAAAGGATCCAAAAGACCTAGGATAGAATTTCGCCAAACATTGTACGTGACAACAAAATACTTTATCACAATCAACAGTTTTGTTTAAAAAAATATCACTCCACACAACTTAAAATCTCCAGAGGTAGAGGGCTGACAAACCACAATACAACAAAATTAACACACCACAACAAACACTGTAAACAGTTTCAAACTTATTCTGTTTTTCAAGTCGACACAAAACAATAAAATAATAATAAGGAATTTCTTCCCTTCAGTGTACTTCTCTACATTGTTTCTTAAAGAGTGTAAAAAATAGAACTTAAAGCAAATTAAAACAATCTTCTGAGGTTAGAGAGCTGACAAACCACAATAGAGAAAAACTAACACACAACAAATATTGTAAACAGTTTCAAACTTGTTCTTTTTTCAAGTCGAACAATACAAGAAAATAATACAAAGAATAAGGAATTTCCTCCCTTCAGTGCACTTACGCCTTTAAACAAAATAAAAACAATAAGTGAAAATTAAATAAAGTATAAATAAAGAAAGAATACATTAAGGTCCCCCTGTTGAGAACAAACAGAGGTTTTTATTTAACAGTATCATGTTCACATTGTCACGTGTTGACTCGAGGAGAGCGCTGAGTGGACGGGCCAGGCTGAGCCTACCTGCATGGCTGTTGGCTGGCGCCGCTGAGCCGTGACGGCGCAACAACAAAAGACCAGAGGGGGGAGGGTGCGCTGCTCCATGTTGTGTGACAGCGCAGCGCTGCTCTTACAGACAGAGAGTAGACTGATGAATCTGCCTGCACAGCAGTCAGTGCGTGTGGGAGAGAAAAAAAAGCTTGAGTATCGATTTTTTACACGAGGATCGTTCAATATCAATACCAGTGTTGGTATCGATATTATCAATATTAGGATTGATCCGCCCACCTCTAGCTCACACTAGCACTCTTGCAACCTTTGACATGCTGATGGTGCTTAGTTTTAAAAACTAACATAGTGGGGTTTGTTTTGGTGACAGATGATGATTTGAACAAGCTTATTAATGGTGCTCATTCTTTAAAAAAAAAAAAAATAAATAAATAAATAAATATATATATATATATATATATATATATACACTCAACAAAAATATAAACACAACACTTTTGGTTTTGCTCCCATTTTGTATGAGATGAACTCAAAGATCTAAAACTTTTTCTACATACACAATATCACCATTTCCCTCAAATATTGTTCACAAACCAGTCTAAATCTGTGATAGTGAGCACTTCTCCTTTGCTGAGATAATCCATCCCACCTCACAGGTGTGCCATATCAAGATGCTGATTAGACACCATGATTAGTGCACAGGTGTGCCTTAGACTGCCCACAATAAAAGGCCACTCTGAAAGGTGCAGTTTTGTTTTATTGGGGGGGGATACCAGTCAGTATCTGGTGTGACCACCATTTGCCTCATGCAGTGCAACACATCTCCTTCGCATAGAGTTGATCAGGTTGTCAATTGTGGCCTGTGGAATGTTGGTCCACTCCTCTTCAATGGCTGTGCGAAGTTGCTGGATATTGGCAGGAACTGGTACACGCTGTCATATACGCCGGTCCAGAGCATCCCAAACATGCTCAATGGGTGACATGTCCGGTGAGTATGTCGGCCATGCAAGAGCTGGGACATTTTCAGCTTCCAAGAATTGTGTACAGATCCTTGCAACATGGGGCCGTACATTATCCTGCTGCAACATGAGGTGATGTTCTTGGATGTATGGCACAACAATGGGCCTCAGGATCTTGTCACGGTATCTCTGTGCATTCAAAATGCCATCAATAAAATGCACCTGTGTTCTTCGTCCATAACAGACGCCTGCCCATACCATAACCCCACCGCCACCATGGGCCACTCGATCCACAACATTGACATCAGAAAACCGCTCACCCACATGACGCCACACACGCTGTCTGCCATCTGCCCTGAACAGTGTGAACCGGGATTCATCCATGAAGAGAACACCTCTCCAACGTGCCAAACGCCAGTGAATGTGAGCATTTGCCCACTCAAGTTGGTTACAACAACGAACTGGAGTCAGGTCGAGACCCCGATGAGGACGACGAGCATGCAGATGAGCTTCCCTGAGACGGTTTCTGACAGTTTGTGCAGAAATTCTTTGGTTATGCAAACCGATTGTTTCAGCAGCTGTCCGAGTGGCTGGTCTCAGACGATCTTGGAGGTGAACATGCTGGATGTGGAGGTCCTGGGTTGGTGTGGTTACACGTGGTCTGCGGTTGTGAGGCTGGTTGGATGTACTGCCAAATTCTCTGAAACGCCTTTGGAGACGGCTTATGGTAGAGAAATGAACATTCGATACACGAGCAACAGCTCTGGTTGACATTCCTGCTGTCAGCATGCCAATTGCATGCTCCCTCAAATTTTGCGACATCTGTGGCATTGTGCTGTGTGATAAAACTGCACCTTTCAGAGTGGCCTTTTATTGTGGGCAGTCTAAGGCACACCTGTGCACTAATCATGGTGTCTAATCAGCATCTTGATATGGCACACCTGTGAGGTGGGATGGATTATCTCAGCAAAGGAGAAGTGCTCACTATCACAGATTTAGACTGGTTTGTGAACAATATTTGAGGGAAATGGTGATATTGTGTATGTGGAAAAAGTTTTAGATCTTTGAGTTCATCTCATACAAAATGGGAGCAAAACCAAAAGTGTTGCGTTTATATTTTTGTTGAGTATATATATATAACCCAATTCTAGTACATGCGTGATGCGTTCACTGCACGTCGCTCATTTCATAGTGTCACAGAGTATCGCCTCTTTTCTGCTTAAAACGGCCTAACTTGTGCTTAAAACTGACATTAGAATGATTTAAGAGGTTTTACCTTGTCATCTGATGGTTAATAATCGTATTAATCCATTTGATCGCTTTGGGTGAAGAGAATGTCTCAGATGAGCGGCTGAGCTGCTAAAATGACGCATGCGCAGTGGAGGCAGGGCAGACC
Source organism: Thalassophryne amazonica (assembly GCF_902500255.1). Taxonomy (NCBI): domain Eukaryota; kingdom Metazoa; phylum Chordata; class Actinopteri; order Batrachoidiformes; family Batrachoididae; genus Thalassophryne; species Thalassophryne amazonica. The sequence goes on from NC_047118.1 coordinate 11,487,478, forward strand.
AGATTTTAGGGGCGGACTGTTCGGTCTGTGATACCGGTATTAAAAGATAGAACACGTGACCAGGGATGGTGTCAAAATATTTTGTCTGTACTGCAAGTTAGTGTTGGCAAAATCCAAACACCCTTCTAGAAATTTATAAAACATGTTGCGAAACATTGTCCTGGGGGTCTGTATCAAAACAAAGGCATGCTGAATACTGGCACCTTCTGGATGATGTGCATCCACATCAAGTTATGAATTTCATATTTAAAGGCTGCAGTCAGTGCATGGTCTGTATGTGCTCTAGCACGTTGGCTGCTTGTTTTGTCTTTGCAGTACTTGTCATGATTTGTTGCGTCTGCGCCCCACGTCATGTCCTTGGACAGCAATATAAGGCATCAACCTCCCTCTCTCTTACCGTCCTTTATCATCACTTCTCTCTCTCTCGGAGACACTGCTTATAAAAAGCATCCTCGCCTCATGATGTGTTAGGTTTACACCATATGTGCAGCAGTGGTCCACACATTGTGTGTCCCATGATGATTCAATTAACACCAGCACTGAAGCGATGATTGTTGGTGGCAGCATGATGCTATGTTGATATCTGTCATCTGCGGGAATCTATTAAAGCTGGCGGGAGTCGAGCTTGTTCAAAGTTTACATTCTCACTATGTATATTAGACAAAAGTGACATCCATCCATGTTTACCCCCAAATCTAATATGGTTTTGCCCCATGAAACAATGATATGACAAACAAGAATCTATATTTGTATTTAGGTAAATCTGATAATCTGCTAATCAGGGGGTGAACATTTCATGCTTGCATCTTCTGTGCAGCAATTTTAGTTTTGTCATGCAGTTAACATGGGTTGTTACACATATTTATCGGCACATTTATTGGCAGTTGAGTGAAAACTTTTTGATTCTGACTGATGTGGACTGTGACTGATATTTTGAGCAACGTGCTTGCTCAGTGTTGCCAGATTTCCTGTGAGAAATAATCTTGCATCAGATAACTGAATTAATCCTTCAAATGGTGAAACAAGCACCACATTTGGCACAACTACTCCTTAGATATTACTCTTTTGAAAAAACAAACAAACAACTGGCCACTTGAATTTTCATCTGACAGCCAGGTAGGGGTCAAAATATAAAAATGCTCCAATCATACTGAAAACTATACCAGTTTATTTGTCTGATGATAAAGATTCCTAAAAGGTATAGTTTGGACTATCTATGACTGAATTCTATGGAGTTATGGGATAAAAACTTTGAGAATGGTGACAAAGGTCAATTCAGTTTGTACAGGGGTCAAAAGTTAAAGTGGCTCCAATTTTGGTAAACCGTGGTACAAGTTATTGCTTGAACTAATAGGATTAATAAATGAAATAGTTTTGACTGTGTTGAATGTTTGGTCTACAAAGTAAAGGTCAAACAATGTTGACGTCCATTGGATTCTATGACATGTGACATATGTTACCCTGTAACATGATAACTAAGGATGACACAGGGTGCAAATTATTCCTTTTTAAAACCTTATGAACTCAACCAATAATTTGGATCACTTTTTTACCAAAATTACAGCAACTTTATCTTTTGACCCCTGTACAAACTGAAGTTGACCTTTGTCACCATTCTTGCTGTTTTTATCCAATAACTCCATAACATTTAGTCAGATACGTTAAACTATACCTTTCTGAAATCTTTATGTTGAAACAAATCATGTGGTATAGTTTTCAATATTGGAGCATTTTAAAATTTTGAACCCTGTGTAATTCTTCAATTGACCTCTACCTGGCTGCCTATTGAAAATTCAAGTGGGGAGTTTTCAAAAGAGTAATGTTGAAGGAGTATTTGTGCTGAATTTGGTGCTTACATCACCATTTGAAGGATTCCTCTGTAAATATTCTGTTATCTGCTGCACTATAAGCAACACTACCTGCAAAAACAAACCCAAATCAAAAGGCATCAGAGGCCTGTTGCCTACCCTGAAGAAGTAAGTCCATTATAGGCCCTGAGGCCTGTTGGTGCTTATCTGGAGGTACCTATACCCTGGCCTGGATGCCATTCTGGGTGGATTGAGACAATCCAGATTGCGTGTCTTGTCCAAGGACACAGACAGGTAATATAAGCAGAATATGAGCCAAGATTGGCTTAGTGGCAGGTCAGCTCCTTATCCACTGAGCTACCTGCGCTGAAGTATAAATGAATATACATACATAATGCATTATCTGGGCTGTGAGGTAATTTTAGGATTTTCTAGTGAATCCATTATTACTTCATTCCTTCATTTATATTGTGAGAAAGGGTTTTTACCGTATATGACTTCATATTCTGACTCTTTCTTTTGAACTTCACTGTGAAGCCACTAACATAACACAAATATTTCACTGATCGCGGCACTAATATTTCAGCGGCTCGGCTCTAGTATCAGCGAGGACCAATCCCACCCTCTGAACTCTCTGTTTGTGCTCCTGCCGTCTGCTCAGAGATTTTCTGTTCCAAAATGTAGAACAAAGAGATTTAAAAACAGTTTTGTTCCTGCAGCAATATCTGTGCTAAACAAAAATCAACGCCACTAAGAACAATTGACTCTGAACACTTTAAGTCCCGGTTTGTTTTTACTGTTTATTTATTCATGTTGTATTGTATGTATGAGTGCATGGTTTGGGGATACCCCTCTCTTCTGAACTGTAAACCTAATTTACCTACGGGTACAAATAAAGGAAACTGACCTGACCTGATCAATATGAGCTTTTGATTAATTTTCCAGTCATATTGTTGGCAGAAATATTATGGTAAGCATGGTTTTGGGCAATGTTTTACTTGGCCTTGTCTTTTGATCAATTTGTTCCTCATCTGGGGACAGGAACTCAATTCATACAAATGGAAATCTGTCCAGTCATTTTGAAGTTATTTTGTTAACACACAAACACAGGACCAGTTGCAACACCCTGCTAGCACAGCAGCGTGCAGAAATGCGCTGGCTCTGCAAAAGAACTCCTACCCGCAGATTCAGGGACAGTTTTTAACCCAACCACCATAAGAGAGTTAAATACAAATTCTAATCCAATGACATTTTTTTCCACAAATCTGATTGGTTAATCGTGTGAGATTTCAAATCGGATAATATCGGGTGTAGGGTGGCAAAATATTTGACCGTATCACATTTGGATGTATTACTCCGCACCCTGACCACGCGGGCTGCTACACAGATGTCAACTAGAAGCACTCGGAGAGCGCAAACCTGCGCCAAGGCCATAGGGTCACTGATGTCACATGGAATACCCTTATACAAAGAGACTTATTCCATGTCGTTTCACACATCTACCATCATGTTTCAGATTCAGTGGTTAAACCCTTAGATCTTCAGCAAATGTATTTATAAAGAGAAACTGCATGAACTACACGTTTTTTTATTTTCTAATAAGTTTATTCAATGAGGAGAAACAAATGCTAAATTATTGTTGTGTCATAACTTAATTTTTGTTCAGCCTTTGTGACCCGTCTTCATGAAGTTAGATGCAAAAATGTTGAAATTGGCCCTATCCTGCAATGATAAAGAATCCTTAAAAAAATTACTGGATCCGGATCGTGTTCCAGATCATTACCAAAATTGAATGACTTCTAAGTTAGGCCAAGATACACCCCTGGTAAAAATTTTGTTGAAATCCATTGAGGATTTTTTGAGTAATCCTGCTAACAAACCAACCATCAAACAAATGGACACATAACCTCCTTGGCGGAGGTAATAATGGCGCTCTCAGCTGAGAGCTAATCGATAGAAAGAACTGTGCGATATAGAATGCATAATACAGAATACACTGTAGCATCTGCATATGTGCAATATCCCGTGTCCTTTATTTATTTACTGTATGTTGAGTATAGCTTTTTTAAAAACCTATTTATCACTATCACACACCTTGCACTGGTATTCTGTGCTTTATCCTGTGTTTTTATCTATTTGAGCAGTGCATCAATATTTTGTTCTGTCCGTGAACATCCGTGATGTTTTTTATGACAATAAAAATGACAATAAAAAAAACAAGTCTAAATCTAAATGAATGACCTTCTAAAATTGTTCACTCTTAACAGTCAGATCTGCAGTGGACATCCATTAAATAGCTGTTATTATTTTTTATTATCATCACCATCATCATTATTATTTTTACTACTGTACGTCCCTTTTGTCATTTTGAATCATGCAAGTAAATATGTGTAAATGACTGGTTTTATTGTTTTCCCATTAGTTGTCTTTTTATTGTTTTTTTTAAAAATATGTTTCATGTTTTTAGTGATGTAATACTTGATTTTATTTTGTTATTCTTATGCTCCTCGTTTTTTTTTTTTAAAGACACCATGTAAGTTTTAAGTGCATGTGTGTGAATAAACATATGAGAGAAAAAAACGGAGGTAGTTTAGTTTAAGCAATTGCCACTTTATTGATGCATCAAATCTGCAAAATTTAAATTGTGGCTCTTTTCCATTAAGTTATTCACACTGCATTTACAGAAAAGTAGCAAAAATGTTCCACCCACTTTTCAAACACTGGCCGAGCTCAAACAAACAAATAAATAAAATAAAATAATAAAACCATCCTTATCTTTCATTCCTGTACAAACACACTGAAAAATGCCATGAAGCTATGAGAATACATTTTTCTGAATAAAGTTCCAATGCCAAACTGAAACAAAAGTGGAGTGTTGCCATGTCCACTTCCTTTCCTGTGGATGTGGAGTTGAATTCCTGGAAGGTGTCATTCAGCTGTCGGCCACTAGGTGGAAGTAGAGGATTCCACGTGCTTCACTCTTGGGGCAGATGCAGTTGATGGAACTCAGACTTTGATTTAGTTTCATCACACTAGTTTGGTTTTGGAGCTCATTTGGAATATGATTCATTGTAAATTGCTCCGTGCGCGTGCATCAGATTGAGTTTGTTAAAACACAGTTATAAGTCGGGGCTGCAGAGCACAAAAACGCCCCGCCAGCTGTTTGTTCATCCTCTTTCATTTGACACTGGGACAGCAGATAACACCTCCCAGCTGTTTGGATGGATTAAACAATGTTTCCATGTGAATGACTTGAGCTTGCGTTCAAAAAGCAGCACGCATATGTGTGTGTGTGTGTGTGGTTATTAGTTACCTCCCTAATCTTACCTCAACCCCGCTACACGCTCGCCTTCACGCCGCTCCTAACTAATGGCTTCACAGGCCTCTGGCCTTGCAGTAATGAAGTGCGAAGCTTCTGTGGCGCTGCAGGGAAGCTACCAAGTGGAATTGTACTGTGTATTTTAACGCGCCGCCTCCATCACAGTACAGACGATTCACATACGTACGAATTCAGACTGTCATAAGACGCTGGCTGCAACTGACCCGTGTGTTTATTACTTCTTTTGTCAACAACTGCTTAAATGTTTACAGTAAAAAATATTGCAAAATAGAAAAAAAAAAATAGGAATAATATTTGTCATCAGTAGATCCCATGGAGGCATGTTTATATATGACTTTTATAAACCAAATGATGTACAAAAATCAAAAAAGGTTTAGTTGTTTGTTGTTTTGCCAAACTTAGGAAATTAAAAATACTTTAAAAAAAACATTAAATTAACAATAATGATTTCAATTGTTTAGCAGTTAATGTAAAACATTGTAAAATGAGATTATCTCTATTTAAAAAGAGTTAGTTAAAACATACATTTAAAAGCTTTGACGTTGGTATTACAGGAGCAGTGTACAAACTAGTTAAATTAAATTGTCTCCTCTTTAACAAAATAAAAGGTCATTAATGGCTTTTAGCCGTTAAAACCAGTACAAAATATACTAATGTCATGTTTAAAAACTGTTTAAAACATGTTTGATGGAGTTCCACATGGGGTGTCATGTAAAAACTGTTTTGACCGAGTTATCAATACTTTCAGGAATTAAAGATGTGTCATTATTGGATTTGAGCCATTGTTACTAGGACAGAATATATTATTCTCTGCTTCAAAAACAGTTTAATACATTTGAAGGAGTTATTGCCTTCAAGCCATTAAAACTAGTGTAAAACACGAGTATCTGGATTAAAAACAATTCTTTCAAGGGGTTTAAAGGTTTTAAAGTTCTTTAAACTTGATTTTTCCCAATTGTAGAACAGTGTAAAATCAGTAGGTTAACTCTGTTTTCACAGAATTACAGACAGTTCATTACTGGCTTTGAGCTATTAAGGTTAGTGTAACATATACCAGTGTCTGGTTTAAAATCAGGTTAAACCTACTTTCAATGAGTTTACAAACTGTTTAAATCAGCAAATGGAACAGTGTAAACCTGTTTGAACTGAGTTATGACTACTTTAACACAATTAAAGATGGTTCACCATTGGCTTTGGACCATTAAAACTACTACAAAAGTCACTACAAGTCATTCTCAAGTCATCAATCTACAAGTCCAAAGTCAAGTCTCAAGTCATAATATACCACCATGTGTTGACGGCTGACTTGAGACTTGACTTGGGACTTGTTGGTTCATGACTTGAGGTGACTTACTCCCACCTCTGCAAAATATACAGCCCAAAATATAGTAGCTTCTGGTTCAAAGCAGTTGAAAACATGTTCAATGGAGTTGAAAGCTTTTACGTTGTTTAAATTTGTTTATTCCTAATGGGGTACCATGTAAAGTCTGTTTTGACTGAGTTATCAAAACTTTTCCAGAATTAAAGACAGTTTACATATTATTGGATTTGAACCACTGTAACTAGGACAGAATATATTATTTTCTGGTTTAAAAGCAGTTTAATACATATTTGAATAAGTTTAAAAATTTACACTTGTTCATCCCAGCATATGTTATATAGACGACAATTTTCTTTCAACAAAACATCAAATCTAGGCTCGCATTTAAGATGTACCTTCTGGCAAACTGTAGCTGAACTTTCAGGTCTCCTTTTAAAGAAAATCTTCCTCTATACCTCTTCAGCATAAAGCTGTATAACTGGGGATACAAAATGCAAAACATGCACTATGCGCAACTTCTCCAATCACAGCCACAGAAGTCTAGAATGTCTTCTGGGTGTCTTGGTGGCTTTCCTCACTCTTCTTCTTGTACAGTCACTCAGTTTTTGAGAACTGTCTATTCCACACAGATTTACCACAGAGTGCCATATTGTTTGTATTTATTCATAACTGATGTAAATACAATTCAAGACATATTCAGTGACTTGGAAATGTTCATGTATCCATCCCCTGACTTGTCTGAAGAAAACTGGCAATAAAACTGATTATTTACAGGTATTATACCAAAGGGGCAGATTACTTATGCAACCCATCATCTTGGCTTTTATATTTATAATGAATTTGTATCAAGTTGTAGAGATTTACTTTCAGTTTAAGGAAGATAAGTTTAGAAGTTTTTATTTTGTGTCTGAAATGTCATAAACAAATTAAAATGTTTCTTTATATTTGAAATACCAAGTGTACCAGTACTTTTGGAGGGCACTGTATATTGTGTCCTAATTCTCGGAGCGTGGTTTGATTATTTGTCAGTCAGCTTGGAAAAATGAAAAATGGCAACAGTCAACTTTCTGTTTGGATTTGTTTTGAATGGACACTGTGGCTGCACACTGGAAAAGAAGAAGCGACCCCGTACCAGAAAGGACTTCATTACAGATTGTCGTGGAGTGACACCATCCAGTGACAGCACGGAAAACAACACACGATAGTAATAAATCCTGCAGAAAAACATTTTTTCATGGTAAAGTTTTCTAATTGAACACTGGAAGTTGATTGAGCAGTGACGGTTTGATTGATGCCTGGTGCTTCCTCAGGATGTGTTATTTTAAGGACATAAACGTTGGTAAATTGCATTCATTTCTTGTACGCTGCCTGACGAAATAGCGCCGTTTTAACAGAGCACCGTACACAAAGGGAGGGAAACCGCCATGACAATAGGCTGCATTGTCGGATATCAAGCGGAGTGGCCCAGGGTCGATGCATAATGCCATCGCCTCGCTTAGTGCTGCGTAGCTTTAGGATGTCTGTCCTATTTATATTGAGGGGCTGTGAATTGATGCGAAATGACGAGGGCCGCAAGGCTGCCGAGTGGGTGGGCATCCACATGCTCTGCTCCGCAGGCAACACTCATGCACACGCACGTCTTCATGTCCCAGCGCCACCAGCCTTAGAAAAGCCCTGCAGTCTCAATATGCAATGTCCTCTCTCTGTCAACATATCCTCTATCCGAGCACTAATGTGACAGAATAGAACCAGAGCCCAGAACAGTCGGCACCGAGCCGTGAAAACGCAGCACGCTTCCTCGCCTTCTCCTGCAGTTTGCCTCTTCATCACATGCAGTCGAATTAATAATGCTGCTAGTTATTTTCACAATGTTTGAGAATGTCACTCTTGTCTGTGTGGTTGTGAGTAAGATATCCCAAAAGGTATCAAACACGTTTTGATCAGGTTTTCTGAGTAATTGGTTTGTTGGTCGGGCAGAGTTGATTCAAGCAGATGGTCACCCCATGGAGTCTGATCTGCTTGAGGTTTCTTCCTACAATCAAAAAACCTCTTACAGCGTTTTTGCCCACAGCTGTCGTCAATGTGCATGCTCATGGGTTGAGTAAGGTCTAGAGTCTAGACCAGTGTTTCCCAATCCTGGTCCTCAGAACCTAAGTATTGTATGTTTTCCATTTGTCTCTAATCTACTCAGACCAAGACCACCTCAGTGACCAACAGTTGGCTGAACAATGGAACACACCGGATTATTTTGCTCATCATGTAGAGTTAGAGGAGCGAGAAATGGAAAATGTGCAATACTCTGGGTCCCGAAGACCAGGATTGGGAAACACTGCTAGACTGTACTACTGTAAATAGCAGGGAAGTGACTTGACATGATATGGTGCCATATAACTAAATTTAATTGATTTATATCTCAGTGATCAGACTCAATTTTCTTTTTATCTTCTGTCTTAACATTTCACTGGAATGTCGTGCCGTAAAGTGATCTAATCTATTAGATTATAATACCCTCACGAAATGTAGCAGATTTTTGTGATGGTATCATGATCTAATAGATCAAAAACTGCTGTGAGCCTCTACTGTTTTGCGGACCTGTTGTGGGGCGTTAGGGTTACATTTAGGGTTAGATGACCCCCATCACAAAAGTCTACTACATTTCATGATGGTATCACAATCTAATAGCATGAGACTGGGTTGAATTAGGAGTTGGGCTACCAATATGTAGACCTGGATTTGATTCCCTGTCACACAACTTACCTGTGTTTTTGAACAAGACACGTCACCTGCATTGTCTCTTTCCATCTAGCTGTAAATTGATAGCACACTTGGCTGGGGAAATGATCTCAAATCCATACTGGCCTCAAATCTGATCAGGTTTAGTGATTCATGTCATAATCTTCCCAAGCTCTCCATCACCATTCTTTTTCTCTCCCATTTCTTTCTCCATGTCTCTCTTTCTGTCTTTATATCTTTGCTGTGACTGATCTCACGGGTTTTAGTAACAGCAGAAATGATCACAACTGCAACTGTTGTCTGTTGATTTGTTGCACTTTCCAAATGGATGGGGCTACAATTCCAACACCGATATTCCAAGTTTCCACGCATGCCCATCAGTAGTACTGGGTGCGTAGCACTCTGACGCTCTGAGCGGCTACAACAAAACCCAGCATATTGATTAGCTCATAGCAACGGCCGAGTCAGATTTGACATGACTGAGTGTGACGTGCTTGTTTAACAATCATTTATGCTCCACTTACATACGTAAATCTATCCATGTGTAAGTGTTCCTGGCCGTATACATAAATACAAAACTTCCCCTTGATGGTAATCCTTAGACATGATTTAGTCAGGTTTCTTATGGAATGATTCATAGGTTTGATCATTGTTTTTTTTTTGTTTTTTTTTTAGTTTTCGAAAACTACATTTTTAGAAAGCTTATGAAATGAGGAATCCAAAAAAGCAGTGTTCCCATTTTTTTTTCCAAAGATTTTTATGGCAGCCATCTTGGATTTCCAAAATTGGCGATCTTTGGAACTAGTCAGAATCAATTTTATTGCCAAGTAAGTTTGCACATACAAGGAATTACATCTGGTGTCATTGGTGCATAAATAAGAAAAGAAAAGAAAAATACTTCAATAATAAGTAAAAAGAGTCAAATAGACAAAACTACGAAGTCTGTTAGAAAGTATCGGACCTTTTTATTTTTTTCAAAAACCTGATGGATTTGAATCACGTGTGCTTGCATGAGCCAACCTTGAACCTTCGTGCGCACGCGTGAAGTTTGTCACGCCTGTCGATTGCATCATTTGCTGGTAAGCAGCCTTTGTGTGAGGTCATGTGTCGTGCTCTTGGCGGATTTTCATTGCAAGGAAAATGGCGGAACGACTGGAGCGGTGCTACTGCATCAAATTTTGCCAGAAACTGGGCGACAGCCAGGCGGAAGATTCATACGGCTTTTGGTGGCTTTTCAGTTGTGTGACTATCCGAGAAATTGTGGAAGAGGTGGGCATCATTTTTCAGAGTCCAGCATATCCTGTGAGACTTCAACATGGAGGCGTTTTTGCTCCGCCGTCAGCAGCTTCGGCACAAATTTCACAGCCACTCTTTTCATGGCCAAATCTTCTGTCACAGTGGAATGTACCGAAAAAGTGCTGATGTCCACCTCTTCCGCAATTTCTCGGATAGTCACACGACGGTTCCACATCACCACAACGTTCACATTGGAAATGATCTGGTCATTTCAGCATGTTGATAGCCGACCGGAGCGTGGCTCGCTCTCCACCGTTGTACGAACTTCTTTAAACCGGTTGTACCGCTCCTTAATTTGTGTGATGCCCATAGGATCGTCACCGAAAGCCGTCTGAATCATCCGAATGGTTTCCACCTGGCTGTCGCCCAGTTTCTGGCAAAATTTGATGCAGTAGCGCTGCTCCAGTCGTTCCGCCATTTTCCTTGCAATGAAAATCTGCCAAGCGCACTGCACATGTCCCACACAAATGCTGCTTGCTAGCAAATGACGCAATCGACAGGCGTGAAAAAGTTCACGCATGCGCACAAAGGTTCAAGGTTTGCTCATGCAAGCACACGTGATTCAAATCCATCAGGTTTTTGAAAAAAATAAAAAGGTCGGATAATTTTCTAACAGACCTCGTATATTGACTGTTAAATAAATACAACGTAATGGATGGCTATTGAGCAACGAAATGGCTATTGAGCACTTTAGTAGTACTTGTAATAGTAATAGTTGTAGTAGTAGTAGTAGTTGTTCAGGGGAGAGACACTTTTGTGCAGCAGAATTGAACTAAAATTTGCACACATACACTTTGACATACAGAGAGACATAGAATATTGAGCACTTTAGTAGTAGTAGCAGTAGTACAACCCCAGTTCCAATGAAATTGGGATGTTGTGTAAAATGTCATTACTTTGTTGATGCACCTTTGGCTGGAATTACAGCCTCAAGTCTTCTTGAATATGATGTCATACCCTTGGTGCACCTATCTTTTGCCCATTCCTCTTTGCAGCACCTCTCAAGCTCCATCAAGTTGGATGGGGAGCGTTGGTGCACAGCCATTTTTACCCAAGACCAACACATGGTCATTAGGTATCACGAAGGCTTTGTGTCCATCCGTCCTTCTGTGCTCGGCCTAAGTCCAGTCCTATTACTACCAGGGTCTTCAAATTTGCAAGGAGCATTCTTGGGACACAGACCTTGGACAAGTTCAAACATGGCTAACCTTAACCTATTCTAGGGGGTCAAAAGGTCACATTCTTTCTTCACAATCTTTCATTGATTACATGCTCATATGGCTGAGGGTATTTTAACATTGCGTTATACTCAGATCTCTCCAGAGATGTTCAATCAGATTCAGGTCTGGGCTCTGGCTGGGCCACCAAAGGACATTCATAGAGTTGTCCTGAAGCCACTCCTTTGATATCTTAACTATGTGTTTAGGGTCATTGTCCTGCTGAAAGAGGAACTGTCATCCCAGTCTGAGGTCAGAGCGCTCTGAAGCAGGTTTTCATCCAGGATGTCTCTGTACATTGCTGCATTCATCTTTCCCTCAATCCTGACTAGTCTCCCAGTTCCTGCCTCTGAAAAACATCCCCACAGCATGATGCTGCCACCATCATGCTTCACTGTAGGGATGGTGCCTGGTTTCCTGCAACCATGATGCCTAGCATTCACACCAAAGAGTTCAACCAATGTCTCATCAGACCAGAGAATTTTGTTTCTCATGGTCTGAGAGTCCTTCAGGTGCCTTTTGTCAAACTCCAGGGCTGTCATGTGCTTTTTACTAAGGAGTGGCTTCTGTCTGGCCACTCTACCATACAGGCCTGACTGGGGGATTGCTGCAGAGATGGGTGTCCTTCTGGAAGGTTCTCTTCTGTCCACAGAGGAATACTAGAGCTCTGACAGAGTGAGCATCAGGTTCTTGGTCACCTCCCTGACTAAGGCCCTTCACCACCAATCACTCAGTTTAGATAGACAGCCAGCTCTAGGAAGAGTCCTGGTGGATCTGAACTTCATATGTGCTCATTGGGACCTTCAAAGCAGTAGAAATGTTTCTGTACCCTTCCCCAGATTTTTTTTTTTTTTTTGCCTCAAGACAATCCCGTCTCTGACGTCTCAATTCCTTTGACTTCATGCTTGGTTTGTGCTCTGACATACACTGTCAGCTGTGGGACCTTATATGCAGACAGGTGTGTGTCTTTCCAAATCAAGTCCAGTCAACTGAATTTACCTCAGGTGGACTCCAATTAAGCTGCAGAAACATCTCAAGGATAATCAGTGGAAACAGGATGCACCTTAGCTCAATTTTGAGCTTCATTGCAAAGCGTGCAAATACGAGGTCTGTCAATAAAGTAACGGTCCTTTTTATTTTTTTCAAAAACTATATGGATTTCATTCATATGTTTTTACGTCAGACATGCTTGAACCCTCGTGCGCATGCGTGAGTTTTTCCACGCCTGTCGGTGACGTCATTCGCCTGTGAGCACGCCTTGTGGAAGGAGTGGTCCCGCCCCCTCGTCGGATTTTCATTGTCTGGAAATGGCGGAATAAAAAGGACTTTTCTTCCATCAGAATTTTTTCAGAAGCTGTTAGAGACTGCCACCTGGAAACCATTCGAAAAATTTATCTGGCTTTCGGTGAAAATTTTACGGGCTTCACAGAGAATAAGGTCTGTTAGTACAGCTTTAAGGACCCCTTTAAGGACGCTCGGCGCGTCGCACTCCAAGCTGCGACGACGCGGCACAAGCCACCGGACCATTTCTAAGCTGATGGCTCTGTGGATACGAGACCGTCGTGTGCTCTTTCTCTGGTTATCACAAGAGCTGGACATCAGCCATTTTCCGGCAGATTTCACTTTTAACAAGAGATTTTGTCATGGAAAGCCGCACGGAGGCTTCGCGCGTAAAGACCGATTTGCTTTGGAAGCGAGACAAAGGAACACCTCCGTTTCGGCATGTCAGAGGACAAGTTTGGACATGTCTATCTCGGCTTTCAATGCTTACCAGTCCAATAAATGTCAGTGAAATTGTGGAGAGCTGGGCATGTCCAAACTTGTCCTCTGACATGCCGAAACTGAGGTGTTCCTTTGTCTCGCTTCCAAAGCAAATCGGTCTTTACGCGCGAAGCCTCCGTGCGGCTTTCCATGACAAAATCTCTTGTTAAAAGTGAAATCTGCCAGAAAATGGCTGATGTCCAGCTCTTGTGATAACCAGAGAAAGAACACACGACGGTCTCGTATCCACAGAGCCATCTGTTTAGAAATGGTCTGGTGGCTTGTGCCGCGTCGTCGCAGCTCGGAGCGCCGAGCATCCTTAAAGGGGTCCTTAAAGCTGTAGTAACAGACCTTATTCTCTGTGAAGCCCGTAAAATTTTCACCGAAAGCCAGATAAATTTTTCGAATGGTTTCCAGGTGCCAGTCTCTTAACAGCTTCTGAAAAAATTCTGATGGGAAAAAAGTCCTTTTCATTCCGCCATTTCCAGACAATGAAAATCTGACGAGGGGGCGGGACCACTCCTTCCACAAGGCGTGCTCACAGGCAAATGACGTCACCGACAGGCGTGGAAAAACTCACGCATGCGCACGAGGGTTCAAGCTTGTCTGAACTAAAAACTTATGAATGAAATCCATATAGTTTTTGAAAAAAATAAAAAGGACCGTTACTTTATTGACAGACCTCATAGTTATGTACATGATTTCTTAGTTTTTTTTTTACTTTAAATAAATTTGTAAAAAAAAAAAACAAAAAACTAAAAAACACCCCCCCCACCCCCTTTTTTCACATTGTTATTGTGGGATATTGTGTGTAGAATCTTGAGAAATAAAAAAAAGAATTTCATCCATTTTGGATTAAGGCTGTAACATAAAATGTGGAAAAAGTGAAGCCCTGTGAATACTTTCTGGATGCACGGTACAATTAGAGAAACATGAAAAGACCTATACTTATGATTTATCATGAAAACTCTACTCTCAATGCAAAATAATTCTATAGGTGTAAAATCTAAAAACCTAAATATCTTGGAAATAGTAGCTAATCAGCCATTTTTATTGTCATATTTGAAAGCCAAAATCCATCATAAATAGCACATTTTATTTCTGAAGCAGACAACTTCAAAAAATTTGGATCCCAGTAAGTAGTATTAGTAGTAGTATTAGTAGTAGTATTAGTAGTGGCGGCAGCAGAAGCAGTCGTGACTGATGCGACTTGATGTGTGCTGCTTCACTGGTGACTGCATGTTTCTTCAGTGAGGAAAACCTGACTTGAGCTGATAGCAGGGAAATCATGTGCTTATGAGTAATGAGGAGTCTTATTAGTAGTTATGCCTGTGTCAGGTCGAGTGTGCTGGTGGTGGACTTCCCACAGCTCCCTCTCAGGAGGAACGGTGCTTTTACTCCACTCATCGAGCTTTTGAGTGTGAATCGTAGGCAATTAAAACTCCGGCATGTGAGTGTGGAATTAAAAAAAGGTAATGAATATGGAACGCGAACTGAGAGACGTCCGTGGAGACGTCTCGTTGACTTCTGAGGGTTCCTTTCTCCAAATCATCAGGAAGCAAAAAGACCATTTGACAGTGTTTCTTTTTTTTTCTGTCCCTCGCTCAGTGTGCACGCGGCTCCACCTGCGGTGACGCAAAGGTGTTAAAAATGCGAACCCCGTCCTTTCCAGGTTGGTGAACTCTGTGACCTCCGGCGGCACAGAGAAAAGAGAAACTTTTTTTGTCACGAGTTTGGCGCCCTGCATGGCCGACCGTGCCAGCTCCCGCCTCGTCTGAACATAACAGAGGAGAGATGGGAAGTTGGCTGAGTGGATGTGTCTAGACAGACAAGTGGATGGAGGGCAAATATTTAGCCATGCCACTTTGGGAGGGGAATCAGGGCCTCCTCCTCCTCCTCCCCACCCTAAGTCAAGCCTCTTAGCAACAGAATCAGGACATGTCTCCATCCTGCTCCTTATGTTCTTCTGCTCTGTATTCAGGGTCACGGAGCTTATTTCTTCAATAATATTTCAAGCTGGCCCCAGATGTGGGATTAAAATTGAAGACCTGGCTTTGGTGTGTGACATGAAGGATAGATTTTTTGGGGGGGTGATGCATTCTCAGAGAGATGAAATGAAATGAAAACAGATAATATACATTTCAGTGTATTAAAGCTAATTCTAATCCAATAACATTTTTTCCATGAATCTGACTGGTTAAGAGATTTCAGACCGTATAATATCGGGGTAACGGTGGCAAAATATTTGACCGTTTCACATTTGGATGTATTACTCTGCACCCTGACCGGTGTTCTGACGAGATGACATTCTTGTCAAATGTCATTCCTGTCCTCCGCGCAGTTGTGCAATATTGTCGGGACGCGGAACTGTTGATTTATGCGACGAGACACACAATTTGACAGAACACCGGCTGCATGCACTGCTAGCTTTTAGCGCTGTTAGCAGTTAGCGTTGGTAGCTGACAGTGAGAGAAAGTCGCATACCGATGCCGCTGCTGAAATGGGTGAATTTAAGCTACCATACGAAAGTACTGATGTGGATTCTGATACAGAATTACCGTTTCACATTTGTTGGATTTTCACATTTGATGGACTGCTGTTGGAGCGATGCTGCCTCGGCTCGACGGTAAGCCTCACCGACCGAATTACCTACAGAAAAATAAACCGTGCAAACGATGGAATTGGATTAGAATTGGAATAACCCCCTTGTGTCTGATGATTTGTGGTTGTTCACGCTGTGATACGGTCGCAAATAGCCATTATACGGCTCCACTTGAGCGTCGCCGGTACAGCTCAATTTGTGACCATATAACCAGCTTGAACGTCCGCAAATCATCAGACACAACAGGGTCATTCCCTAATTTTAGGCTTTTGGTAAATGAAAGCATAAATGCACAATAGACTCGTGGGCTCTGAAAGCTAACCAAGTCCACAGACTGTATATATACAAACCCACTGTGATGTCCACCAAGGCTTTCTGAAGAACTGGTTTGAAGTTCAAATGTGGCGGTTCCTAATGCTGCCATCCTGGCAGTGTCTAACTCCAGGCCGACCTGTAAATTAGTAAAGAAGCAAACAAGAACAAGTGGGCAAGACCAGCGTGAACTCAACAGGACAAATTCAACCCAAACACACAACCCCCCTCAATCTTGGAGTTGCCAAAGAAAGCTAAAGCTAACGTGCTAACCTTGGTTCAGGTACAGTATTTTATTAAAGCATTTGTTTTTATTTTTGCTTATTTTTTATTTTTTTGTGGACTGGTTGGTGGTGTTCATAATGGTTGGTTTGGGGTGTCAGCATTAAAAATGATGACTGCCATTTTGTCTCAGTAAACGTGGTGTAAGTATAGTTAATATCATGAGTCTCTCAGCTGCTAATTACTGTTAATGGTGCTAATATGCAAATTAAATAGTACTAACATTTTACTAAACAGAAATACTGCAGCCCAGAATTCTTAAATGGTCTATTATTATAGTGGTTCCCACACAATTTCTGCATGCCCCCCCTTTTGTATGTGAAAAAATATTTTCAACACCCCCCTGGATAGATCAACCTTGGTGGGAATATTACTTGGTTGTATATCTAGATCTGATTAGATTTGGGAGTAGTTTGGTCAAAGATCAAGGTCAAGGAAAGCATGGTAAAAACAAAATATAACAGCTTTTAAAAATATATCTCAACAACCAAGATGTCTAGATGGATCAACCTTGGTGGGAATATTACTTGGTTGGATATCTAGATCTGATTAGATTTTGGAGTACTTTGGTCAAAGATCAAGGTTAAAGAAAGCATGATTAAAAAAAAACAAAACACCTTTAAAAAAAAAAAAAATATCTCAACAACCAAGACATCTAGATGGATCAACCTTGGTCAGAATATTACTTGGTTGGATATCTAGATCTGATTAGATTTTGGAGTAGTTTGGTCAAAGATCAAGGTCAAGGAAAGGATGGTTAAAAAAACTAAACAAAACCAAGATGTCTGGATAAATCAACCTTGGTGGGAATATTACTTGGTTGGATATCTAGATCTGATTATATTTTGGCGTAGTTTGGTCAAAGATCAAGGTAAAGGAAAGCATGGTTAAAAAAACCCCACCTTTTTTATATTTCTCAAAAACCAAGACGTCTAGATGATCAAAAGCGTACACTGCTGAGAAAAATACGAGTGATTGATTGGATTATCCAGTGTGACTCATGAGGCATCTCATTTTAAAATGTCATTTGGCTGTTGAGGGCTGAATGCGCTTCTCTCCGGCTCTCACAAAGCAGTGTCAGGGTGCATTTTGTTAAAGTGTTTATAGTATATTTACTCGCACTTTAAACACATTCCTGTGCATCCTGCACCCCCACCCCCTTCCATTCCCCACCGCTTGCGGTATATTTGAATAAGTCCCTGATCAGATGAATTGCTGTCAAATCACTGCCTAACAAGGCGATTCAAATAAGCATAAACACTGACTCAAGCAAAGCAGCACATCACAGTTTACGATGACACGCTGACAACAGAACTGGTCGTTCATCACAGTTTTGGCAGGATGATGATATCGAGGCAAAGGTACAATTTGGAGAAGTGTCTGCCGAGGCTTATCATCTGTTGTCGTTGCCTCAGACTCTTGATGATGGGCTGAGTTCACCTCGTGCTCGACTGGTAGCTGTCACTCACCCGCACATCAGAGAGCACAGTCCCGTGTGCTCACAGGGTGCTCATGGTGACCCCCCCGGCCTCTTCATCCAGTCTCTCCAACTGCAGCCAGTAAGAAAGGTTTGTAATTTTTTTATTATTATTATTTGTTCTTACAGTGTTCCATACACTGTAAACCCAAATAAGCAGATTGCTTACATTTTTTTTTTAAGGAAACCTACTTCATTATTTAATGTTCAAGTAATGCAGTGTCAAACAAATGCATTTGGTTAAAGCTATTCACGGTTTTAGAGTTTCCCAGAATCCTTTGCGTGCTGGAGAGGGAGGCTTGATAATGGCTCAGCTTAATGTTATCTTTAACATTGAAAATGCCACAGACATGCTAACGCATTAGCATCGGTCCTGTTTTTAAGTTATACATCTATCAACTGTTTCAGAAGACCATAACAGGTTGGTTTAACATAAAAAAAGTAAATATTACTCACAGACATATGCTCTTTAGGGTTTTAGCAGGGAAGAATTAAGATAAAGTGAAATAAAACAAAGAACCAACGAAGCAGCAGATCAAAGATCGAAGCACTGCTTCATTGGTTCAAGGTTCAAAGCAAAGCCGCGCTGCAGAAACAGTTTACTATACAGACCCGCTGCAGGGTCTGTAATCAACGTAGAGAAATTACCATTTTCCTGACAAACATCCCCCCCAAAAAACGGCCACTCTGAAGGACCGATAAGGGAATTGTTAAGCAAAAAATCTATTGATGTCGATGGACTGAATAATTTCTTGAGGATACCCGAAAAGAACCGGTTCTCAATATGCAACACTAACAGCAAAATGCTTAAAAAAAATAAATAAATAAATAAATAAAAAATAAAACTCACATTAAAGACTCACAATTGTCTTAGTTAAACACCTAAATACATATTTTTGTTAAACTCACGTCCGTGGGATCAAGAAGGATCTGGTAGCTGGAGGTACTTCCTGTCTTCGGAGTGAGATTGCATCAGAATTTTGGCTCTCTGTTGGGACTGTTTACACAGAGACTGCTACCTGCTGCTTTGGACTTTGAACTAACAGTCTTTTTCAAGACTTTTTTACCTTTTTACTTTTTTTTACTTTTTTACTGTGCTCCAACGCCTAAGGAAGACCTCTAACGGTCGAAACATCGCGACGGAGCACTTTTATCAGCTAACTTTCATCAGCGTTGGCAAGCTAACTAGCTTGCTAACGCTTTCGTTTTTTTTTTATTTTTTTTTTTTTAGCACTGTTGTCGTGCGTTACCTGTGCTGCTCCACAGCGTGTTTGGTCGATTTTTGTTTTGTTTTGGCACCGTTGTCGTGCGTTGCCTGTGCTGCTTCATGGCCTGTTTGGTCCCTTAATTAAGGCACTCCTTCTGCTGAATCACCTCTAAATTATTTACACATTATTCACTTTGTGTGTTTTTAGGAATCCGCTAGGTTGCGTAGCTACTAGCTCTTAGCCGATTTAGCATGGCGGCTTCTCCTGTCTCTCCCGTACTTTTCTGCTCTGGGTGTGAAATGTTTAGTTATTCCTCGGCCTCCTTTAGCAGTAACGGTACTTGTAATAAGTGCAGCTTATTCGTAGCTTTGGAGGCCAGGCTGGGCGAATTGGAGACTCGGCTCCGCACCGTGGAAAATTCTACAGCTAGCCAGGCCCCTGTAGTCGGTGCGGACCAAGGTAGCTTAGCCGCCGTTAGTTCCCCCCTGGCAGATCCCGGGCAGCCGGGAAAGCAGGCTGACTGGGTGACTGTGAGGAGGAAGCGTAGCCCTAAACAGAAGCCCCGTGTACACCGTCAACCCGTTCACATCTCTAACCGTTTTTCCCCACTCGACGACACACTCGCCGAGGATCAAACTCTGGTTATTGGCGACTCTGTTTTGAGAAATGTGAAGTTAGCGACACCAGCAACCATTGTCAATTGTCTTCCGGGGGCCAGAGCAGGCGACATCGAAGGACATTTGAAATTGCTGGCTAAGGCTAAGCGTAAATTTGGTAAGATTGTAATTCACGTCGGCAGTAATGACACTCGGTTACGCCAATCAGAGGTCACTAAAATTAACATTAAATCGGTGTGTAACTTTGCAAAAACAATGTCGGACTCTGTTGTTTTCTCTGGGCCCCTCCCCAATCGGACCGGGAGTGACATGTTTAGCCGCATGTTCTCCTTGAATTGCTGGCTGTCTGAGTGGTGTCCAAAAAATGAGGTGGGCTTCATTGATAATTGGCAAAGCTTCTGGGGAAAACCTGGTCTTGTTAGGAGAGACGGCATCCATCCCACTTTGGATGGAGCAGCTCTCATTTCTAGAAATCTGGCCAATTTTCTTGGATCCTCCAAACTGTGACTGTCCAGCGTTGGGACCAGGAGGCAGGGCTGTGGTCTTATACACCTCTCTGCAGCTTCTCTCCCCTGCCGTCCCCTCGTTGCCCCGTCCCCGTGGAGACGGTGCCTGCTCCCAGACCACCAATAACCAGCAAAAATCTATTTAAGCATAAAATTCAAAAGAAAAAATAATATAGCACCTTCAACTGCACCACAGACTAAAACAGTTAAATGTGGTCTATTAAACATTAGGTCTCTCTCTTCTAAGTCCCTGTTGGTAAATGATATAATTGATCAACGTATTGATTTATTCTGCCTAACAGAAACCTGGTTACAGCAGGATGAATATGTTAGTTTAAATGAGTCAACACCCCCGAGTCACACTAACTGTCAGAATGCTCGTAGCACGGGCCGGGGCGGAGGATTAGCAGCAATCTTCCATTTCAGCTTATTAATTAATCAAAAACCCAGACAGAGCTTTAATTCATTTGAAAGCTTGTCTCTTAGTCTTGTCCATCCAAATTGGAAGTCTCAAAAACCAGTTTTATTTGTTATTATCTATCGTCCACCTGGTCGTTACTGTGAGTTTCTCTGTGAATTTTCAGACCTTTTGTCTGACTTAGTGCTTAGCTCAGATAATTATAGTGGGCGATTTTAACATCCACACAGATGCTGAGAATGACAGCCTCAACACTGCATTTAATCTATTATTAGACTCTATTGGCTTTGCTCAAAAAGTAAATGAGTCCACCCACCACTTTAATCATATCTTAGATCTTGTTCTGACTTATGGTATGGAAATAGAAGACTCAACAGTATTCCCTGAAAACTCCCTTCTGTCTGATCATTTTTTAATAACATTTACATTTACCCTGATGGACTACCCTGCAGTGGGGAATAAGTTTCATTACACTAGAAGTCTTTCAGAAAGCGCTGTAACTAGGTTTAAGGATATGATTCCTTCTTTATGTTCTCTAATGTCATATACCAACACAGAGCAGAGTAGCTACCTAAACTCTGTAAGGGAGTTAGAGTATCTCGTCAATAGTTTTACATCCTCATTGAAGACAACCTTGGATGCTGTAGCTCCTCTGAAAAAGAGAGCTTTAAATCAGAAGTGTCTGACTCCGTGGTATAACTCACAAACTCGTAGCTTAAAGCAGATAACCCGTAAGTTGGAGAGGAAATGGCATCTCACTAATTTAGAAGATCTTCACTTAGCCTGGAAAAAGAGTTTGTTGCTCTATAAAAAAGCCCTCCGTAAAGCTAGGACATCTTTCTACTCATCACTAATTGAAGAAAATAAGAACAACCCCAGGTTTCTTTTCAGCACTGTAGCCAGGCTGACAAAGAGTCAGAGCTCTATTGAGCTGAGTATTCCATTAACTTTAACTAGTAATGACTTCATGACTTTCTTTGCTAATAAAATTTTAACTATTAGAGAAAAAATTACTCATAACCATCCCAAAGATGTATCGTTATCTTTGGCTGCTTTCAGTGATGCCGGTATTTGGTTAGACTCTTTCTCTCCGATTGTTCTGTCTGAGTTATTTTCATTAGTTACTTCATCCAAACCATCAACATGTTTATTAGACCCCATTCCTGCCAGGCTGCTCAAGGAAGTCCTACCATTATTCAATGCTTCAATCTTAAATATGATCAATCTATCTTTGTTAGTTGGTTATGTACCACAGGCCTTTAAGGTGCCAGTAATTAAACCATTACTTAAAAAGCCATCACTTGACCCAGCTATCTTAGCTAATTATAGGCCAATCTCCAACCTTCCTTTTCTCTCAAAGATTCTTGAGAGGGTAGTTGTAAAACAGCTAACTGATCACCTGCAGAGGAATGGTCTATTTGAAGAGTTTCAGTCAGGTTTTAGAATTCATCATAGTACAGAAACAGCATTAGTGAAGGTTACAAATGATCTTCTTATGGCTTCGGACAGTGGACTTATCTCTGTGCTTGTTTTGTTGGACCTCAGTGCTGCTTTTGATACTGTTGACCATAAAATTTTATTACAGATTAGAGCATGTCATAGGTATTAAAGGCACTGCGCTGCGGTGGTTTGAATCATATTTGTCTAATAGATTACAGTTTGTTCATGTAAATGGGGAATCTTCTTCACAGACTAAAGTTAATTATGGAGTTCCACAAGGTTCTGTGCTAGGACCAATTTTATTCACTTTATACATGCTTCCCTTAGGCAGTATTATTAGACGGTATTGCTTAAATTTTCATTGTTACGCAGATGATACCCAGCTTTATCTATCCATGAAGCCAGAGGATACACACCAATTAGCTAAACTGCAGGATTGTCTTACAGACATAAAGACAAGGATGACCTCTAATTTCCTGCTTTTAAACTCAGATAAAACTGAAGTTATTGTACTTGGCCCCACAAATCTTAGAAGCATGGTGTCTAACCAGATCGTTACTCTGGATGGCATTTCCCTGATCTCTAGTAATACTGTGAGAAATCTTGGAGTCATTTTTGATCAGGATATGTCATTCAAAGCGCATATTAAACAAATATGTAGGACTGCCTTTTTGCATTTACGCAATATCTCTAAAATCAGAAAGGTCTTGTCTCAGAGTGATGCTGAAAAATTAATTCATGCATTTATTTCCTCTAGGCTGGACTATTGTAATTCATTATTATCAGGTTGTCCTAAAAGTTCCCTAAAAAGCCTTCAGTTGGTTCAGAATGCTGCAGCTAGAGTACTGACGGGGACTAGCAGGAGAGAGCATATCTCACCCGTGTTGGCCTCTCTTCATTGGCTTCCTGTTAATTCTAGAATAGAATTTAAAATTCTTCTTCTTACTTATAAGGTTTTGAATAATCAGGTCCCATCTTATCTTAGGGACCTCGTAGTACCATATTACCCCATTAGAGCGCTTCGCTCTCAGACTGCAGGCTTACTTGTAGTTCCTAGGGTTTGTAAGAGTAGAATGGGAGGCAGAGCCTTCAGCTTTCAGGCTCCTCTCCTGTGGAACCAGCTCCCAATTCAGATCAGGGAGACAGATACCCTCTCTACTTTTAAGATTAGGCTTAAAACTTTCCTTTTCGCTAAGGCTTATAGTTAGGGCTGGATTAGGTGACCCTGGACCATCCCTTGGTTATGCTGCTTTAGACGTAGACTGTGGGGGGGTTCCCATGATGCACTGTTTCTTTCTCTTTTTGCTCCGTATGCATTACTCTGCATTTAATCATTAGTGATCGATCTCTGCCCCCCTTCACAGCATGTCTTTTTCCTGGTTCTTTCCCTCAGCCCCAACCAGTCTCAGCAGAAGACTGCCCCTCCCTGAGCCTGGTTCTGCTGGAGGTTTCTTCCTGTTAAAAGGGAGTTTTTCCTTCCCACTGTAGCCAAGTGCTTGCTCATAGGGGTCGTTTTGACCGTTGGGGTTTTTCATAATTATTGTATGGCCTTGCCTTACAATATAGAGCGCCTTGGGGCAACTGTTTGTTGTGATTTGGCGCTATATAAGAAAAAAGTTGATTGATTGATTGATTGATAACGATGCAATGTTGCAAACAAGTTGCTTTTTGCTTGTCCACTCCATCACCTGCAAACGCTTGTTTACACTGACAACGAAATCTCAGCCTCCCAGCAAGAAGCGCGAGATTTGACATTGTAAAGGCGTCAATAAGGCCTTTCAAATATCACAAAAGTGATAAAATTCAGTTTCTACCAAAATCCAGGGATTATAATGTAGGTTAATTTTTGTAACATGTAAAATTACAGTTCATTTTAATGAAGAGGACATATTTATCTGGGGGGAAATTCCATAGTTGTCAGTTGCCATTCCCTTTATCGGTTAGCTTTTACTTAGCTTTCTGCTCTGTTAGCTTTACATTTAACATACTTAGTCCTATGTTCAATTACTTTTATGTTCTATTGTGTGCAGTTAGTTTTATTGTATGTTCTATTATTTTTGTCTTCAGTTAGCTTTAGATTCACTTAGTTTTAGACATTAGCTTTTAGGTTAGGTTTATATTCAATTATCTTTATTCTGTTAGCTTTTTACTTATCTTGCTGCTCTGTTAGCTTTACATTTAACATCCTTAGTCTTGTATTCAATTACTTTTATGATCGGTTAGCCTTAAATTGACTTCCTTACAGTTTTAGAATCAGTTAGCTTTAGATTCACTTCGTTTTTCACTTTGTTAGCTTTAAGGTTAGGTTTATATTCAGTAATCCTTATTCGTTTAGGTTTTTAGTTTCTGCTCTGTTAGTTTTATATTTAACATCCTTCTGCTTATATTCAATTACTTTTATGTTCGGTTAGTTTTACTGTGTTTTATATTCAGCTAGCTTTAGATTGACTTTGTTCCAGTTTCATAATCAGTTAGCTTTTTGGTTAGCTTCATAATTAGCAGCTTTTCACTAACCTTTATATTAAGTTTAAATATTAAGACAATATTGTATTCAATTCGTTTTTTTAATGGGTTTCATAGGTAGCATGATGGAATACCAATTAACATTCTTTTCACAGCAAGAAGGTTGCAGGTTTGGTTCCCGTATCACCCAGTTCCTTTCTGTGTGAGGTTTCCATGTTCTCGCCTTGTGTGTGTGGTGACCTGTGGGAAGTCTGGTTGCTTTCCACTGTCAAAACATGCCGGTATCTTTATCTTCCAACAGCGGTTGGTTGCAGGATTAACTAACACCAGTCACTATAACACAAATCACTCTGTTCCAAACTGACAGAAGGTGGTACAGTGCTGAGGTGTCCTTCCCATAAGGATGCAACTACACTCCTCCTGAATGTGATCTCAATCTGTAAAAGCTGGTGGTGAGAATTGGATACAGGAAGTAGTGGGGTTGAGAGGTGCCTCAGAGTTTGGAGGCGAAGCCCTTTGAAAAGATGATCCTATTTGAGAGTAGCTATTGAGTGGCCGAGAGCCGGGCTTAAACTCTGATTTTTATCTGTCACTCCCTGAGGATGCCATGGATGTGAAGTGGAAGGTGGCAGGACTTGCCATGAAAGAGAAATAAATCTACCTGAGCGGAGATGGCAATCTTGCAGCAGAAAAACACCCTGCGATGTGAATGCGCAAAAGCAGACCACAAAAGTCACCGAATATCGGTGACGAAAGGTGACAGACAGTCTTATCTCTATTAGGCACGGCTCTTTTGTTTAGGAGATAACAAAGCGGGGATGACCTGCGCCCTTTGTCCCTCATGTTCGTAGACCAGGAGAGCACCAAATGTCTTCTCCTCCTCCCTTTCCGCTCTTTCCTTTCCACCGCCCTATTCATATCCACTCCCGCCTCACTTGCATCACCAGCCACCCTTGGCAGCGCTCTATCAGGACTCCACAAACGAAGGCTATGTGTCTAGTTATCACCCACCCACATTATAATTACCTCACCGGCTGTGTAATTCTGCTCACATCAAATTAACCAGTTGTGGTGGACATGTCCCGTTTTCTCTGCTCATCAGCTCAAAGTGTGATTTCCTAATCAATGCTTGGCCACTGATACAAGTCCAAACAACAGTAGAACTTAAGAGGGTAAATTAGGAAACGTTTCCGATGCTCTCCTTGATACAGTGTTGTCACTGCTGCTATCTGGACTGATGAGATGTAATCTGCTGGTGTGCACTGTTATAACACACTCTTTTTCAGCACAGCTGCTGGGTGAATGTGACAAGGGTTTGGACGAGTGACAAAAATGGGTTAATTACAATAAGTCAACTTAGACATCTGCAGACATGCACATAATCCTTGTTTTGTCATTCCACTTTAGTAAATTTAGCATTTTTATTATTTCCTATGTATTGCAAGATGATTACAGGGATATCATTTGGTACACCTTGCAGGTTTGGTCCCTGCCTTAATGGTCTTAATACTTCATGACATAGATTCACTAAGAAGCAAGAAAGGTATTCAAAGTCACTCAAATCAAATTACTTCCACATTCCCATGCTTGTTTTGAACTTCAGCAGGTCTTCTTAACTATGTCTACATGCCTAAATGTGCTATGTTTATGCCATGTGATATTTGATTTAATGACCAAGTTGAACAGACATACCTAATAAAGTGGCTCACAAGAATGTCTTCTCACGCACACATATTCGGGGGTCCAGACTTCCACCCAACACAAAGCATTGCACAATGCAGGTGTTCTTACTGGTGTCCACTGAATGCAATTATGGTTTTCATGCCCAGCACCACATCCTCTCAGTATGGGAGGGCACCTGCATGTTCTCCAAGTGTACCTGCTGCAAACAGATGATTAGTCATGTCCAGTGTTTCCTAGCTCTTGATCATCTGACCACACCTGACTAATTCGGGGGGGTTAGAGAAAACATGCAGGGTCGGTGATCTCCAGGTGCTGGGCTGTTTGAAAGTACATCTGTTTCATCTCATTTAAAATTTTAAAAAGTCACTGAATTTCAAGCACTGAATATTTATTCATTATTTATCAGATATTTTCCCCCCTCTGAATTAAAGTCTTTTCAGCTTTAATTTTCAATGTTCACAAAATCAAAAATACAAGTTCAAAAATTTCAAATATATTCACAAGTTGCTCAGATTTGATTAGCCAAATTCAGATGCCAAAGTGTACAGCTATGAAATTCAGTTTAAACATTCAGGAACTCAAGCAAAAGCAGCTGATTCTAGAGCAAGTCAGACCAACATCCAGCAATGCTAACACAATTTTACTGAGCACCATCACGTTAAACATTCTGCAACCATTTTGTCCAAAAGTCTGCAAATGTGTGTCAGTTCTTGCTCTTGAATCTTACAAAACATAACACACAAATGCCAAAGAGATGATTAATATATTCACCAACATGAGCAACAGCTATGAATAGACGTCTGGCATCAGCATCATGTGACCAATGAAGCATAACTTGACTGGCTGGATGTTCACAATGCATCCACACCCTGCTTGTATACACAACAAAACTTAATTGAAAAGGAAACATTTGTGGAAAAAATACAAAACTTCACTTACTGCTTCACCTCAGGGAGCTTTGGTGGCTACTGTCTGTTGGTGCTCTCTAATACATTGATGGTGATACAAAAAATGGTATTTATTCTTTCATTATTAGAGTTTTTTGTTTCTTGCTTTAATTCCAGTGAAAATCCTATATGAATAGTCATTATAACAATTATTATTATTAAAAACAAATGTGTGACTTTTCGGTATATAAGTTGCACTTGAGTATCAGACTCAAACTAGTAAAAAAAACACAACAACAAAAGAAAAAGCTCAACAACGTTGTGACTTACACTACAAAAAAAATACTGTATTGTCAATTCAATTTTAATTATTTTCATTTATATAGTGCCAAATCACAACAGAGTTGCCTCAAGGCGCTTCACACAAGTAAGGTCTAACCTTACTAACCCCCAGAGCAACAGTGGTAAGGAAAAACTCCCTCAAGCAGACCAGACTTAATGGGGTGACCCTCTGCTTGGGACATGATACAGACATAAATTACAGAACAATTCACATTGTTCCATTAATTCCAATAATAAATGCCAATAATAAAGGTATACTGCAACAATGCAGAAAAATGCCAAATTAAAGAAGGTGATAATACAGAAAAAAAGGTGTGACTGTGCTACTGTACAGGTAGTGATGGCAAACATTTATTTGCTGCCGGTTTGGATTTGATATGTATTTAAGATGTGGAATGGATGAAGCGAGATCAGCATCTCTTCTGTTGCCTCCTGTCTTCCAAACGGCACATTTGTGCTGGCAGAAAATAACCAGCATTCTCTCCGAAACAAGAAATATTGAAAAAAAAAACAAACAAACAAGAGAAGGATTTGCTTCCATCCTGCCTCTCAGGAAACCCACTGAAGACAGGGGAATTGTTTTGGCAGCGTTGCTAATGTGGTGACGGTTGTTGTTTCCTAAACTGATTTCCTTAATCCTCCATTTGTTTCGCTCTGTGTTAGCGAGGGGGCTTGATTTCGTAATCTGGGAGGTCTCATTGAGGCACACACACACACACACACACACACATACAGTACCATCGTGCGCCCCAACCACTTGTCCCTCTAACCCCCTCCTCGTCAGCCGCTGCCCTAATTAGTCAGAATTAAGATGAATGCCTGGGCCTCCCACGATCAATTGGTATCGAGCGGACCTTCACTCTCTCCAGCTTGGGGGCCTCTCTCAACCGGCAGATCATTTATATCAATCGCTTTTGTTTTTCCTTCCTCCTCTGTTCTCATTCTTCCATCTACCAAGTGAAACTTCTGTCTACTGGTAAATGTTCCGAGTGGAAGCAAAACGGCGACACCCGGTGCAATAACCGCTACAGTTGTATTGATTAGACTGGGTCCAGGTCTTTAGACGACAGTGGGACACGTAGCGTCAGGCAAATGTGTGACCGTGTCTGTTTGCAGGGGGGAACTTTGGAGCATGTGTTTGGTCTTTCTGTACTCCGTCTTCTTCTTCTTCTAATAAGCTTCCCCTTTCAGAGTAGGAGTCCTTCTTCTGTGCCCTTTGCTCTTCTTGTTGCCCTTCTCAAACATTCCTGTCTTGTTTCTCCTTCTCCGCCTTCATTATTTTCTGCTCTGTCTGAGGAGATGCTTCATGTATTCGATTACTTTTATTGATTTTAGTCCATCTGGAGAAAGTTAATAATCGGTGCAGAGGGATGTATTTTCATTACTGTCCCCACTTTCCTCCTTCACCTCCTAACTTCCAGCTCTCTCTCATTACAGGAACATTGTATGTAAAACTCCATGACAATAAATATGCTGTTGTTGCCATGATAATTAAAGGTGGCACATTTTGTTTGTAACAACCTTTGAAAGTGCTTTTATATATATTTGGGGTTTTATGTTCAAGCAAACGTACGCATAATCTCACAATTCTGTATCTCTGCAGGTGGAAACTCCTGAAATAAGAAGAATTTAGGTCTGAAATCGGGTGTTTCTGGAACAGAATATCAGAACTCCTGTTTGTGACGTGAACGGTAGCTTCTGTGCTGTTTTGAGTTTGCGGGGACAAGCCTTTGAGTCGTTCCAAGAGAGACTGAGGATGAAACCAAATATACATAATAGCATAGCATATGCTAGTCAAAAAGCAGTATGTCGCAATCCCAACTCAGTCTCACGGCAAGTCGTGATTCAGCAGCACAAAATGTGTGTGGAGTTTGCATGTTCTCCCCATGTTTGCATGGGTTTCCTCCAAAATTTAAAGACATGCAGGTTAGGTTAAATTGGAAACTTTATAATTGTCCAGGTCTCCCTTGTAAAAGAGGTCCCGATCTCAATGGGACTAACCTGGTTCAATAAGTTGCACCTTTTATCTGTTATTGGCTCTTTCCTTTGAGATTTTTCTGCATTTTTGTAGTGTGCTTTTTATTTTGGGTATTTATTATTTTATCATTGGAGTTCATTTTGTCTAGTGGTTTGATTCCTGGGAAAGAACCATATAAATAACGATTCTTCTTCTTATTATTGCTCACGAATGTGGTATTTTTTGGGGTATATAAGTCGCACCAGAGTATAATATGGACCTCTCAAACTAGTGAAACATAAATAAATAAATAAAAATGCAACTTTTACTCCAGAAAAGACATTACATCAAAATGGTAGCGGTGTCCAGGGAAGTGTACAAATATACTTCAGGAACCATTTAAAAATTGTCTACCATTGTTAAATAGATATCTTCATGGTGTAGGTGGGTACACACACATGCGTCATCTGTTACCAACCTGGTCAATGGAGAAATAAGATGGTGATGGTGTAGTATGCTGCACTGTTAAACCGAACACTCCATTTTAATACAATCTTCTTCTTTGTCTTTCGGCTGTTCCCGTTAGGGTTCGCCACAGCAGATCAATCGTTTCCATCTCACCCTGTCCTCTGTATCTTCCTCTGTCACACCAACCACCTGCATGTCGTCTCTCAGCACATCCATGAACCTCCTCTTTGGTCTCCCTCTTCTCCCTCCTGCCTGGTGGCTCCATCCTCAGCATCCTTCTCCCTATATACCCTGGGTCCCTCCTCTGCACATGTCCAAACCATCTCAATCTCGCCTCTCTGACTTTGTCTCCAAATCGTCCCACCTGGGCTGTCCCTCTGATATGTTCATTCCTAATCTTGTCCATTCTTGTCACGCCCAAAGAGAATCTCAGCATCTTCAGCTCTGCCACCTCCAGCTCTGCCTCCTGTCTTTTTGTTAGTGCTACTGTCTCTAAACCATACAACATAGCTGGTCTCACTACTGTTTTGTAAACTTTCCCCTTCACTCTTGCTGATATTCTTTGGTCACAAATCACTCCTGCCACCTTTCTCCACCCACTCCACCCTGCCTGCACTCTCTTCTTCACCTGTCTACCACACTCTCCATTACTTTGAACAGTTGACCCCAAATATTTAAACTCATCTACTTTCACCACTTCTACTCCTTGTAACTGCACTATTCCCACTGGGCTCCCTCTCATTCACACACATGTACTCAGTCTTGCTTCTACTGACTTTCATTCCCCTTCTCTCCAAAGCATATCTCCACTTCTCCAGACTAGACTCAACTTGCTCTCTACTCTCACTACAGATCACGTCATCTGCAAACATCATAGTCCATGGGGACTCCTGTCTGATCTCATCTGTCAACCTGTCCAACACCACTGCAAACAAGAAAGGACTCAGAGCTGATCCTTGGTGTAATCCCCCCTCCACCTTGAATGAGTCTGTCATTCCGACTGCACATCTCACTGCTGTCACACTATTCTTGTACATGTCCTGCACTACCCTAACATACTTCTCTGCCACTCCAGACTTCCTCATACAATGCCACAACTCTTCTCTTGGCACCTATCATAAGCTTTTTCTAAGTCCACAAACACACAATGTAACTCTTTTCTGTCCTTCTCTGTACTTTTCCAACAGTATTCTCAGAGCAAACATTGCATCTGTAGTGCTCTTTCTCGGCATGAAACCATATTGCTGCTCACAGATCTTCACCTGTTTCTAAGCCTAGCTTCTACTACTCTTTCCCATAACTTCATGCTGTGGCTGATCAGCTTTATGCCTCTGTAGTTACTGCAGCTCTGCACATCACCCTGTTCTTGAAAATAGGAACCAGCACACTTCGTCTCCACTCCTCAGGCATCCTCTCACTTTCCAAGATTTTATTAAACAATCTGGTTAGAAACTCTACTGCCATCTCTCCTAGACATTCCATGCCTCGTGTCAGATCATACTTGTCATGTTAGATCATTTCTTAATAACATTTACATTTACTCTGATGGACTACCCAGCAGTGGGGAATAAGTTTCATTACACTAGAAGTCTTTCAGAAAGCGCTGTAACTAGGTTTAAAGGGATATGATTCCTTCTTTATGTTCTCTAATGCCATATACCAACACAGTGGCAGAGTAGCTACCTAAACTCTGTAAGTGAGATAGAGTATCTCGTCAGTAGTTTTACATCCTCATTGAAGACAACTTTGGATGCTGTAGCTCCTCTGAAAAAGAGAGCTTTAAATCAGAAGTGCCTGACTCCGTGGTATAGCTCACAAACTCGCAGCTTAAAGCAGATAACCCGTAAGTTGGAGAGGAAATGGCGTCTCACTAATTTATAAGATCTTCACTTAGCCTGGAAAAAGAGTCTGTTGCTCTATAAAAAAAAAGCCCTCCGTAAAGCTAGGACATCTTACTACTCATCACTAATTGAAGAAATATGAACAACTCGAGTTTCTTTTCAGCAATGTAGCGCAGGCTGACAAAGAGTCAGAGCGCTATTGAGCGAGTATTCCTTTAACTTTAACTAGTAATGACTTCATGACTTTCTTTGCTAATAAAATTTTAACTATTAGAGAAAAAAATTACTCATAACCATCCCAAAGACGTATCGTTATCTTTGGCTGCTTTCAGTGATGCCGGTATTTGGTTAGACTCTTTCTCTCTGATTGTTCTGTCTGAGTTATTTTCATTAGTTACTTCCTCCAAACCATCAACATGTCTGTTAGACCCCATTCCTACCAGGCTGCTCAAGGAAGCCCTACCATTATTTAATGCTTCGATCTTAAATATGATCAATCTATCTTTATTAGTTGGCTATGTACCACAGGCTTTTAAGGTGGCAGCAATTAAACCATTACTTAAAAAGCCATCACTTGACCCAGCTATCTTAGCTAATTATAGGCCAATCTCCAACCTTCCTTTTCTCTGAAAAATTCTTGAAAGGGTAGTTGTAAAACAGCTAACTGATCATCTGCAGAGGAATGGTCTATTTGAAGAGTTTCAGTCAGGTTTTAGAATTCATCATAGTACAGAAACAGCATTACTGAAGGTTACAAATGATCTTGTTATGGCCTCCGACAGTGGATTCATCTCTGTGCTTGTTCTGTTAGACCTCAGTGCTGCTTTTGATACTGTTGACCATAAAATTTTATTACAGAGATTACAGCATGTCATAGGTATTAAAGGCACTGCGCTGCGGTGGTTTGAATCATATTTATCTAATAGATTACAATTTGTTCATGTAAATGGGGAATCTTCTTCACAGACTAAGGTTAATTATGGAGTTCCACAAGGTTCTGTGCTAGGACCAATTTTATTCACTTTATACATGCTTCCCTTAGGCAGTATTATTAGACGGCATTGCTTAAATTTTCATTGTTACGCAGATGATACCCAGCTTTATCTATCCATGGAGCCAGAGGACACACACCAATTAGCTAAACTGCAGGATTGTCTTACAGACATAAAGACATGGATGACCTCTAATTTCCTGCTTTTAAACTCAGATAAAACTGAAGTTATTATACTTGGCCCCACAAATCTTAGAAACATGGTGTCTAACCAGATCCTTACTCTGGATGGCATTACCCTGACTTCTAGTAATACTGTGAGAAATCTTGGAGTCATTTTTGATCAGGATATGACATTCAAAGCGCAGTAAGGTCTTGTCTCAGAGTGATGCTGAAAAACTAATTCATGCATTTATTTCCTCTAGGCTGGACTATTGTAATTCATTATTATCAGGTTGTCCTAAAAGTTCCCTGAAAGCCTTTAGTTAATTCAAAATGCTGCAGCTAGAGTGCTAACAGGGACTAGAAGGAGAGAGCATATCTCACCCATATTGGCCTCTTTTCATTGGCTTCCTGTTAATTCTAGAATAGAATTTAAAATTCTTCTTCTTACTTATAAGGTTTTGAATAATCAGGTCCCTTCTTATCTTAGGGACCTCATAGTACCATATCACCCCAATAGAGCGCTTCGATCTCAGACTGCAGGCTTACTTGTAGTTCCTAGGGTTTGTAAGAGTAGAATGGGAGGCAGAGCCTTCAGCTTTCAGGCTCCTCTCCTGTGGAACCAGCTCCCAATTCAGATCAGGGAGACAGACACCCTCTCTACTTTTAAGATTAGGCTTAAAACTTTCCTTTTTGCTAAAGCTTATAGTTAGGGCTGGATCAGG
Organism: Thalassophryne amazonica; assembly: GCF_902500255.1. Classification (NCBI taxonomy): domain Eukaryota; kingdom Metazoa; phylum Chordata; class Actinopteri; order Batrachoidiformes; family Batrachoididae; genus Thalassophryne; species Thalassophryne amazonica. The sequence continues at coordinate 11,521,335 of NC_047118.1, forward strand.
CGACCCTGAACCATCCCTTAGTTATGCTGCTATAGACTTAGACTGCTGGGGGGTTCCCATGATGCACTGAGTGTTTCTTTCTCTTTTTGCTCTGTATGCACCACTCTGCATTTAATCATTAGTGATTGATCTCTGCTCCCCTCCACAGCATGTCTTTTTCCTGGTTCTCTCCCTCAGCCCCAACCAGTCCCAGCAGAAGACTGCCCCTCCCTGAGCCTGGTTCTGCTGGAGGTTTCTTCCTGTTAACAGGGAGTTTTTCCTTCCCACTGTCGCCAAGTGCTTGCTCACAGGGGGTCGTTTTGACCGTTGGGGTTTTTACGTAATTATTGTATGGCCTTGCCTTACAATATAAAGCGCCTTGGGGCAACTGTTTGTTGTGATTTGGTGCTATATAAATAAAATTGATTGATTGCTTGATTCTCCTGCTGTTCGTGGCAACGTTTTCGAAAAAGTTATAGTCACTCATTTCCATTAATTAAACTAACTCAAAAATGAATTGTTGTCATAAGAACTCAGTTCCTTTAAGTGCATTTAAAGTTTTGGGGCATTTAAGTGTTGGTGATGTATTTCCAGTGCATTCCATTCACTCATTTTAATTGAGTTTATGTAATGGAGGCCAGCAGGTGTCGCTGTACATATGTAGTTAGCAATAAACCCACTCCCACCAGCTCAAAAGGATTCTCTGGTCGCAAGGCCAGAGCCCTGGGTTTTAGCTTACTGGTTAGAGTGTGCGACTTCCATGCCGGAGATCATGAGTTCGCATCCCGAGGGGAGTCAATGGGCGGAGTCATAACAACGCAGAGTGCAGCCGCTACATTTATACCATTATGAAAAACTGCAAGTTCTGTTCATGGGCTACCATTTAGCATTTTATTCATAAACTAGATTTACATATGTTTAATTAACTATAAATTGTTAAGTTACTAAAACTTTAACAATTCAATTTTTGAAAATTATTTTATTTAAGTTGGCAAACTCAAATGGTTTAAGGCAATCGGTTTCCTCAAATTGTTTGAGTTCAACTAACTCATTGAGTTTTACAGTGTGGATGTGTCCCTACTATTCACTTGCTTGCTTCTAGTGCGAATTACAATAATGGACTCATGAGTATATGCTAACATCAGTTAGTACATAGTCACCAAACCAGGCAGGCCTACTAGGCTTGGCCGAGTGCAATTTTCTAATCACTGTTTCTCAAAAAAAAAAAAAAAAAAAAAGCTACATATGGATATGTTTGTCTTCTTTCAAACAAAATGAGCCCACACACATTTTTTAAATCTCAAAGGAAACAAGCTATAAAATAGACAAAGGGCTAAAATAAAGTCCCCTCACTTCATGTTTTCATTACATCTGGGAGGGCATTAAATTTTAAAGTCCTTCACTCTAATTGGGCAGTGGAGAGGATTTGATCGATCAGTCAATAGACCTATCAGTTTTTGGTTACCTATGGCAACAGGCATTTTTTTTTTTTTTTTGCTCCGTGTATAAAATATGCACATCAGATGATGTGTAATATGAAGGGACAAACAGCTGTGTCGAATGACAAAAAGGTGAAGATGATGATGTTGCATCATCCAAAACATATTTGGTCATGTCAAAGTCAGGGCTTTAAGGTGAAATTTTTTTAATTTTATTTTCGGCTGCATCATCTCAGCATCTAATGGATATTTCTGACTAAAAACGTTAATGTCTGCTTTAAGACACCTGGTGACCTACATTAGCTGACTGAAATGTGTATAACACGACCCCTTTAATGGCGTGTGTGATTCCTGCATGTAATTCTTGCAGTAGCTTGAGTGGAGACGCAGCGCCGCAGGGGATACATATCAGGCAAATTAAGTCGAGAAAGAAAAGGTGGTGCAAAAGCACACTTTTATTAGTTCCTTTTTCCAAGGTTAATGGTACTTTAGTGAACTGCCGCTTACGACAGACATAAATCCAGTTTGTCCTCTCTGTGTGTCTCTACGGGATGCTGAGTGGATACTTTGATGTACTCTACAATAGTAAGTACATAGGACGGTTAGACACTGACTGCAGCTTCCACTGGAGACGAGCTCAAAGCTCTCAGGTCAGCTGTCACTTCACAATGCGTGCTTTGTGTGCATGCCTGGTGCGTTTTGTTGCAGAGACCAGCAGTACCGCGCCTATACCGCATGTGTCAATTTTGGCCGTTACAGGGCAGTACTGTCGGCATCCATGAGTTGGCATCTGGTTCCTTCCTTAGCGGCCTGTATTCTGTGCAGCAGAGCGGCGGTATGCCTTTGGTGTGATCGACTCAGAGCCCCGTCCAGCGATGTAAACCTTGGCTAACTGACATAAGCTCTGCTTCTAAGCTAAAGTGAAGCCCTTGCGCTCTCAGCTGGCTGGCGTCTCTGCACACAGTGTCCATGACAGAAAGCATGAGCCGTTTGAAATGGCTGAGTGAATGTTTTTATTTGGGCTTACTGAGTCCCCGTCCCCGTCTGCGTGACTCATCCCAGAGGCCTGGCTGTCCTGACATAACGACCCTCCGTCTCTTTCCCACATCGTCTGTTCTGATTTTTTTTTTTTTTTAAACCACTTGCTATTCAGGGACAAGGGCTGACAGACCTCATCTCTGCCTCCTCATTTTCTTTAGATATACTGCTGGAGAGCGCATCAGTCTCTACAAATGTAAACCCTAATCTGTTTTTCTGCTTTGAATCCAGGATAATATGGAATATAAAGGAGAAAAACCTGTGTCTTTTCCCCCTAACTCCATGGCATCTTTCTGCATTAAAAGGAAGAACAATGAAACTATTAATTGTCCACTGCACTGTCAAGTACAGAATATGATGGAGACAAAGTACTGTGTAAATATTAACTAAGGTCTCCTTTTGCAATTTTGTCCATTTACACCATTTTCTGCTGCTTATCAGGTCTATAATGAGCCACAGAGGAGAAATGCTTTATTGCTCTGTGTGTGCATGAGAGACAGAGAGCGATTAGGGGAGACGGTGTGCATGCAATTCTGTATTTCTGCCTAATTTGCCATTGTGAATACTGTTGAGTTAAGTGGCCTAAGTGTGTTTTCCTCCGTGCTGCACAAGCTTGAGCTATAACCTATAAGCGAGATAGATGCTGGAATTTAAAGGGGCTGCAGCATCGTGTTGTAAGCAGCAACCACGGCGGTGATGCTGACGGAGACGGATGTGATGAAGGGAGACAAATGTGTCGCAACACTTCAGTGGATGGTTCTCATGAGGCCTCCTGCAGGCCAGTCAACTGTGGCTAATCTGAAGTCCTGCCATGCTCACACTGAATGTTTGCATTGTTGTAGATGGTGCACGCAGCATCCCAGCAAGCAAACCTGTGTGGGCACACTTTGGGGCAAAATCAATGGCCACTCATGGGCTTATAGAGAGCCAAACACAACGGGGCAGTAATGCAAATGAAATTATAATGTATATCCAGTAATAATTTGTTGTGGGCCCTGTGTTCACACTTAGATCTTTGCCACAACTATGCACTTTGTGCCTGCTGTGGGCTAATTTGGGGCAGTCCATACTAGAACTAATGTGTGGGCCTATTTGAGACTTAATTTTTGTCCCCTCAGTAGGTTGAGATGTAGTCCAAAATGGGCCTAACACTTGAGGCCTAATGTGACCCCAAACAGTACCTTATTAGGGCCCCATGACTCCTGTATATGTCTGATGGTCAGTAGGATATGCCCAAAAGAACATGAATGAATTTAAATGAAATCTGTTGGAAAGGGAGACCTTTTGTGTTTGGAAAAGCTCATTAAAGTTTGGTTCACATCTAGAACAGGAATGGTTCTTCCCTTTGATCTTCATCAAGAGGCAGATTCTGCATTCTATATTTGATTTTTGAGCTCTGATCTTTCATCCCAGTTGCTTTCCATTTCAAGTCCTGACCCTGACTCCTTGGATCCTAATCAAAGGGTAGATCCTACATTTAACTGTCAATATTTAAATTTTGCCGTGAGTCTTTTTATTCTGATAAATGGTAAATGGACTGCATTTATATAATGTTTTCCATTCATATCAGAAGCTCAAAGCGCTTTACAGAGATGCCTCACATTCACACACCAATGTCAGGGTGCTGCCATGCAAGGCGTTCACTACCAGTGATGCCACAGTAACTTTGAAAAGTTACTTTATTAGTTAATTTATACAGTTACTTCATTATCAGCTGCGGACAACTTGTCTTCAGCTGTTGAATGTAAAAAATAATGGAACTAGTAATCTAACTTTGTTATTTTTAAGATTGATTACTCAGAAAACTAACGATTCGTTACTTTGCTGATTACTCAATCTCAAGCGTAACCAAGTTAGATTACTAGTTACATGTTGTCGGCAGCTGCTGATAAAGTAACTGTACAAAGCAATTGGATAAAGTAACTGTGGCAACACTGCACACTAAATGGTAAATGGACTGCATTTATGTAGCGCTTTTCCATCTGCATCAGACGCTCAAAGCGCTTTACAATTATGCCTCACATTCACCCCGATGTCAGGGTGCTGCCATACAAGGCGTCCGTTCACTACACACTGGGAGCAATAGGGGATTAAAGGCCTTGCCCAAGGGCCCTTAGTGATTTTCCAGTCAGGCGGGGATTTGAACCCATGATCTTCTGGACTCAAGCCCAACACCTTAATCACTAAACCATCACTTCCCATCATTACACACTAGAGAAACTTGGGGATTAAGGACCTTACCCAAGGGCCCTTAGTGTTTTTCTGGCGAGATGGGGGTCTGAACCAAGGATCCTCTAGTCTCAAGCCCACTACTTAACCACTAGACCATCACCTCCCCATGCCTTTGGTCTTTATTCCTGTGATCCTATTACAGGATTAAAGCAAGAGAGACCAATACAAAGCAACAAAAACGTAGCCTCCTTTTTCAGATTCATTTATTTTCTATACCCACTTATTCCACTTAAGGGTCACGGGGGAGCTGGAGCCTATGCCTCATAGGTGATAAGGCAAGAGGTGTTGTACACCCTGGACAAGCGGCCAGTCTATTGCATGACCACATATAGACAGACAAACACATCTGCACGCACTGACAGTGTAAAGTTTCTAATTCACCTAACTTCCATGTGTTTGGTAGTGGGAGGAAGCCAGAGAACCCGGTGGGAACCCCACAAACACTGGGAGCACATGCTAACTCCACACACAAAAGACCAGGTAGGAAAAAACCATCCCATGACCTTCTTCCTGTGAGGCAACAGTGCTAATCACTAAATCACCAGGGTGCCTGTTGAGACTCAATAATTAATAATCTGAATCAAGGATCGGGACCAAAGTTAGCTATCGGGATGTTACAATTCAATGCACTTTCATTTTATTTCATTTTATATAGTGCTCAATCACAACAAAGCTGCCTCAAGGCGCTTCACACAAGTAAGATCTAATCTTACCAACCCCTAGAGCAAGCACACAGGTGACAGTGGTAAGGAAAAACTCCATCTGATGATGTCGAGGAAGAAACCTTAGGCAGACCAGACTCAGAGGGGTGACCCTCTGCTTAGGCCATTCTAACATATACGAGCTATAGGTTTATAGATCAGAGATCAAAGATGAGTAATCAAAATCAAAGGTCTGCAAATAGGATTAAAGGTCTGCAAATAGGATCAAAGGCCAGGATCAAACATCAGCAATCACCAGTAAGGAACAAATGTGAATATTATGATCAAAGGTCAGTAATCAGGATCTAAGAATTTCAAAGGAGAACTCAAAAGACTAATCTGCTTGAAATGACAAGGAAAGAGATCAAATTAAAATGTCAACAGAGAAGCAAACAGAGAACAGGCCTTGGTAGGCGTATTCACTCTCTGGATGTCCTTCTAGGTCGCTTTATGGATTCATTTTTTGCTTTCAAGTGTTGTGTCAGTTCCAGCAATGTGCTGAAGTCACAGCTTGTTAAGTGGATCTGCATTGACTACTTCATTTGTGTTTTACAAATGTCAGCTGCATTAATTTTGCTTGTTTCTTTTTCTGCTCAATCAGATCATTAATGATTAAGTTGACTCGCATTAATGCAGTCACATTCATCCACAACTGCAAAGCTCTCTATTTAATGTGTATTTAATGGCTGGTTTAAAGTGCTGCAATGGCAAGTGACAAAACGTGTCCACCTCCTGCAATCTTTGTCCCAGAGTCTATCTTAGTGTAGCCAGGTGGAATCCAGATTGAAATATTTGCCTTCTAGCTTGGCTGGGGGGTGTTGGTCTTGTGAGCAATGAGTCTGGTGTTTGAATCCCACCAGGAACAGCGAAGATGTATCACTTGGTTATATTAGCATAGCTTGGGTTACCCACATCGCTATTCCGTTACATTCTTTCTGAAGCATACCCCTTTAAAAGTTGTCAAACCTCCATGCAGTTTCTGCTAAAGCCCCTAATGATTTTTTATTTACCTTTTTGGTAGACACCATAAAATGCCAGTAAATTTAGAGTTCCCTGTATTTGGTGGTAGGAACAGCTAACCTAAAAGTTAGCTTCTATAGCTGCTAATCTGCTACATAATGTTAACTGTGCTAACACCAAACTGATCAAATATTTTGCTACAGCTAATGCTAATTGCTGGCCCCTAACTGCTAACATTTATATGAGTTTAGATTTGGATTGGTTATTTGGCTTTATAACTTTGAAAAAACAAAACAAAGAACTGAAATTTTAATATGTTCCCTAGAAGGTTTAGCATGCCAAGATCAGATGTGGATGAAAATGAATTTTAGAGTTTAATTGTTTTTGACTGTGAAACATGTCAGCAGAACTAAATTTAGTGGAAGCTAAAGGATTCGCTAATGGTTTTCAAAGCTAGCTGAAAAGCTAATTCACAAATTAAAAACAAAAGTTATCTTTGATAATTAGCCCGAATTAGTCTGAAAAATGTCAGCAGAACTAAATTTAGTGGAAGCTAAGGGATTCGCTAATTGTTGAAGCTTTGTAGGTGGAATTCTTTCCCATTCTTGCTTGATGTATGACTTTAGTTGTTCAACAGTCCGGGGTCTCCGTTACCATGTATTCAATGTTGGTTTTCGACCTTGCTGCTTACATGTAGAAAGTTCTCTAGATTATCTGAATCCTCTGATTATATTATGGACTGTAGATGATGGAATCCCATTGTTCTTAAACTGATGGACTATTTTTTCACAAAGTTGTTCACAAAGGGATGATCCTTCCCCCATCTTTGCTTGTGAACGGCTGAGCCTTTTGGGGATGCTCCTTTTATAGCCAATCATGACACTCATTTGTTTCTGATTAACTTGTTCTCCTGTGGAATGTTCCAAACAGGTGTTCTTTGAGCATTCATCAACTTTCCCAGTCTGTTGTCACCCCAGTCCCAACTTTTTTGAAATGTGTTGCAGGCATCCATTTCAAAATGAGCAAATATTTGTACAAAAACAATAAAGTTTATCAGTTTGAACATTAAATATCTTGTCTTTGTGGTGTATTCAGTTGAACAGTTCGAAGAGGATTTGAAAGTCATTGTATTCTGTTTTTATTTACATTTTACACAATGTCCCAACTTCACTGGAATTGGGGTTGCATTATCAATGAATGGTGGCCCCGAAATATCCATTAAGAAATTAATTTTGGCAATGGTCAAGGTCATCTTCATTGGGGTCCAATGTGAAATTCTCATAGCTCTTCCTGTTTTTATCTCCAGTTACTATTACTTACAGTAGTATTTTCTATGTAAATTACATCATATTTTGTCATTATTCAGGCATAAATTAAGTTAAATACTAAATTCACATTTTTATGTGCTGTAATTTAGCAGTATGCTTTTTTCTATCGTGAACACACTATCTATAAATGTAGGTTACATTAGTTTTACAGAGACTGTAAATTAGTGGGTAATTTTGGTGTTTCAAGTATTGATAAAGAACTTGCCGCCAAATTTTTCATTTTTATTAATATTCTGGTAACATTCCCATGGCTTTGACTCGCCATCCTGACAATGTTGTTTACTGTGAAACCGGTATGTACTGCAACGCCTCTTCACTGTATGCCTATTCTATACATCTAGTGACCTTCCTGCATCAGGCAGTCACATTACTGCAGAGAGTAGTGAGCGGTCCCAGATCCAACAGCTGAGTTTGGTTTGAATCCTCCTACCTGGTGCTGCTCCTGCTGAAGCTGATCTGCAACTGAAAGCGCGGCGGCATATCCAGGCAGCAGAAGACAGCCTGTTCCCCCTGCTTCATGATGTATTCACAACGAGAACATGTTGTTTTGAAATCCACATGGCACATTCTTGTTAGCCCAGATCCTGAATAATCACTTGTTGCCAGGGCTCTGAGCAGCAGCCCAATGGGCTGCAGAGACATGCCCAGGGAACCATGGGGGCCCCCCAGCTGTGAGGATGAGGTTACTGTTCAACTGCTGCATCTGTCTATCAGGAGATTTGTGTGGCTGCTCGGGGTGCAAAGCGGAGACAGTGTCAGGGCAATACCCTTGACGGTGATGTGATTGAGTAGACAGCCGCAACCCGCTCTTTTCTTTACCCGCCACCCATCTTCTATCCCCCCAACATCTCCACCCACTTCTCCTCACACAACAGCTTCCCAAGAGTGATTGCTTAAAACAGCGCTGGTTATTATACCTTAGCACATCCTAGTAATTTATGCATTATTACCTGGCAATCTCAGGCAATTCATCATCCCTTTTCCTATCTTTTTCTAATCCTTTGGTGTCTTGTTCCTCTAGACTTTAATCTATAGGGCCATTAAGAATGCCTGTGTAATAATGGCTTGACACAGGTGACAGCATGACATTGGTGTCATCGTTGACACGGGTTTGAGAGGTTTGGATGACTGCAGGCGGGAAGGGAGGGCAATGTGGCTTTTACAGCCAAGATATGGTTCAAGCATTTATTGCTTTCACTGAAAAAACAAACTTGTAAGATTTACTTGACTTGCACTAACATTTTTTAAGTAAATTTTACTTCTGTAATATCAAGTTCAACTTACTTGGCACTATCAAGTAAAATGTACTTACTAAAGAAGTTAAAGTTCATGAAGATATTAAGTAAATGTTATGTTGTTCTACATAATTTAGATGTTGTATTTACGCAATCAAATCAAGTAAAATGAAGGGGTGGGACACTGCAGGTTTTCCTTACTACCAGTCACCTCAGCAGGTGATTTCATTGACCATCAGGTGTCTCGGCAGGTGATTTCATTGACCATCAGGTGTCTCAGCAGGTGATTTTATTGATAATCAGGTGTTTATGCTCATCAGCAACCCACCTGCTGAGGTGATCGGTTGCAAGGAAAACCTGCAGTGTCTCAGCCCTTATTGCCCACCCCTGTTATATACCGTTTCCTTGGCTACAAAATTTAAGACAACAATTTCAACTTTAAAGCTTGCACTTTTGGGAATAACTTAATCCCATCCAGTTCCAAGAAAAGTTTCTGAAAGACCTCACAAGTGTAGCACAGTGGTGAGGGGTATGCAAGGTTGAGGGCATAAATCAGTCCCATTAGCAGTGCACAAGCTTTGGCACCATTGCCGCATCCTGGCAACATCTCCTGGCCTTCAAGAAGGATGGATACATCCACTGGATCTTCGCCATCCGGCCCATGGACAACCAGAATCTTTAGGATGTGCTGAGTGGCATCACTGCGGTTGTCCTCCTGCATAAAATGACAATACAATTAATTAAAAAATAAAAATAAATAAATAAAAACAGAACCATTTGAATCACTTAAGTGATTTGAATATTCTAGATTACATATGCCCTAAAAACAACCATTATTAAACATTACTCTGATCAGTGGATGCACATTTTAAGCCCCTTTCACACTGGTGTATTCGTAGAGTTGCTCATTGTGGCATATCATATATGCTGAGATGAGCAGCTCTACGTCGATTTTTTTTCTCCCTATGCAGCAGTATGTTGAGGGCTACACGCGTAGGATGGAAGAAATTAAACATGTTTAATTTTCTTCGGCATAGAGGGCTGGACACAGTTTTAAGCAGGTCTGCGCAGCACAGTGTTACTGCATGCAAGTCTGTGCAACACTGCGGTTCTGTCCAAAACCAAAAACTGAGTGCGTGAATCCAGAGGAATCAGCTGGAGAACATGATCACACAGCCCACAGCGCCTGTGTGTGCTCAGAACAGGGAATCGAACCTCAACTCAGAAATCCAGAAACACAACAGAACAGTCTGTCTCTGTGTGCGCCTGATCAAACCTGTGACTTTAAAATAAAAGCCTCGTCGCTGCATGTCGGTTCACTCATCAAACGCCCTGATTGATCAGGTCTGATCAAACCTGAAATGAGCTGTGACTCTTTAAAAGCTTCATTGCTGCATGTCTGAGATCAGATCAAATCAGCGGACCTGATCAGAGCAACCAGAGCCTTTAAAAGTTTAACCGAGTCACAGCGCTTCATTCACAGCAGCCTTTACAACAGCCAGACTCAGCAGCGTCGGGACACAATGAAAATGATCACCAAGACAAATAACAATATAATAATAATAATGTTAAATGACTCTGTTTCTGATGTGCACCATACCGTGCAGTAGAGACCAGATCACACTTCCACAGAGGCAGAAACTAGCAGCTTTGGCTACATACGTGGCAGTAATGAAACTGGAAAGAAACCTCATGATACAGTCCACTGTTTTCCAAGTGCAGTGATGTGTTCTGCACAGCCAGCAGGAGTGAATTGGGTTTAAATAGCGGCAAGATACACACGCCTGTGTGCACACATTAAAAAGCAACACACGCAGCTGAAGCAGATCTACGAACACGGAAAAAGGTTGACTACTCGCGCATTTCGGCATATTGAAATAAAATAACGCCACAAAACGCAGCTCTACGAATATACCAATGTGAAAGGGGCTTTAGGAAAACTGAGATTAGCATGTTTCCAAACATCCCCTCCTGAAATCATATTCATTTTATTTTATTTCAAACAGATTCTCCCCTCGTTATCTGCAGTGAAACATTGGTCAATGTTTTGGTTATATATTGGGGCATATTAACACACCCAAAACCAGCTAGACTATCTATGCAGTTTAACGCCTTAAAAATCCTGATCAATTTTTCCATCAACACAATGTATATGAACTTGATATTGGCACTGTGGTGGGTGTATATTTAATGAGTAAGGTTGGGAAAAAAAAAAAACGCTGGAAAAACATGATGGCTGTATGCTCAGGACTAACAAGGGGTTGCTGATCAGAACAAAGGCATTTAAATTAATCAGTAAAGTTGTCTGCTTGCAAGTACATTGTAAAGTTGTAAAGGTTACAATTTGAATAACCACTGCAGAAAGTTCTAAATGTGTGGTCATGTCTCATGCCATCTGCAGCTATTATTACAGGTAATATACAGTTGTATGTAAACGTTTGGGCACCCCGGATAATTTTCATGATTTTCCTTTATAATTCATTGGTTGTCTGGACCAGAAATGTCAGTTAAATATATCATATAGCAGACGATCACAGTGATATTTGAGAAATGAAATGATGTTTCTAGTATTTGCAGAAAGTGTGCAATAATAATTTAAACAAAACTGGGCAGGTGCAAGTATAGATAATCCTTTAGCGTAAATAACTATTATTTTTTATTATTATTTGGACATAACAAGGGTGGTATGCATGGCTGAAAAGAACACAGCATTCCAAGAAAAACACTTGCTACCTACAGTATAATTTGGAGGTAGTTCCATCATGCTGTGTGGCCAGTGCAGGTACTGGGAATCTTGTTAAAGTTGAGGGTCACATGGATTCCAGTCAATATCAGCAGATTGAAAACAATGTTCATGAATCAGAGACAAAGTTGAAGTTGTGCCGGGGCTGGATCTTTCAACAAGACAACGGCCTTAAACACTGCTCAAAATCTACTAAGGCATTCATGCAAAGGAACAAGTACAACGTTCTGGAATGGCCATCTCAGTCCCCAGACGTGAATATTATTGAAAATCTGTGGTGTGATTTTAAGCGGGCTGTCCATGCTAGGAAACCAACAATTTGAGATGTTTTGTAAAGAAGAATGGTCCAAAATACCTTCAATCAGAATCCAGACTCTCATTTGAAGCTATAGGAAATGTTTAGAGGCTGTTATTCCTGCTAAAGGATTATCTACTAAATACTGATGTATTTTTTTTTTCTGTTGGGGTGCCCAAATTTATGCACCTGCCTAATTTTGTTTAAAGAATTGCACTTTCTGTAAATCCTATAAACTTCATTTCACTTCTCAAATATCACTGTGTTCATTTGCGATATATTTAACTGAAATTGCTGATCCAAACAACCAATAATTTATAAAGTAAAATCATTGAAATCACCAGGGGTGCCCAAACTTTTACATACCACTGTATAATCAGGGATGTGTAATAAAAATTGTGAAATCAGAGGAAAATTTGCAAGAGCTGGGGTTTATGGCTTGTGAGACCCCAGAAACCAAATTAATTTTGTATATAATGATACATTTTCAGCATCTCCTGGAAGAAAAAATAAAATTCTCAAAAGAAGTGCAACTTTCATTTGAACTGTCAATGATAATGTTGAAATAACAGTATGACATGGAAGCAGGACCTGGAATGATTTTCCTTTTAATTGTAAACCAAATTATGCAATAACGCAGAACAATTAAACTACATTAAATTCATGAAGATGGAATTAAAGCGTTTCAAAAACCACACCTAAAACTTGTAGAATATTTTGAAAATTATCAATAACATACCTTATGGTAAAAAAGTCACTTACAGTGCCTTGCAAAAGTATTCATACCCTTGGTATTTCACAAATTTTAATTTGTTTATGCCGTTTCGATAAAAATTTCTAAAGTTATCTTCCTTAGACTCAAACTGAAAGCAAATCTCAACAACTTGATATAAATTAATAAAAAATATAAAGCCAAGATGATGGGTTGCATAATTAATGGGCCCCTTTGGTATAATACCTGTAAATAATAAGTTTGATTGCAAGTTTTCTTCAGACAAGACAATGGATGGATACATGAACATTTCCAAGTCACTGAATATGTCTTGGACTTTATTCCCATCAGTTATGAAGACTTACAAACAGTTTGGCACTCTATGGTAAATCTGTGTGGAGTAGACAGTTCTGAAAAACCGAAGAAGCGTGAGGAAAACCAAGACACCCAGAAGAAATTATAGGCTTCTGTGGCTGTGATTGGAGAAATTGCGCACAGTGCATGTTTTGCCTTTTGTATCCCCACAGCTTCATGATGAAGTGGTATAGAGGAGCATTTTCTTTCACCAAAACATTAAATCTAGGCTTGCATCTCAGATGTACCTTCTGGCAAATTTCATCTGAACTTTCAGGTCTTCTTTTTAATAAAACCCTCCTCTGTATCACTTCATCGTGAAGCTACATAACTGGGGATACAGTATGCAAAACATGCACTGTGAACAATTTCTCCAGTCACAGCCACAGAAGCCTGCAACTTCTTCTGGGTGTCTTGGTGGCTTTCCTCACTCTTCTTCTTGCACAGTCACTCAGTTTTTGAGAACCGTCTACTCCACACAGATTTACCATAGCATGTCATACTGTATTTCTTCATAACTGATGTAAATAAACTTCAAAACATATTCAGTAACTTGGAAATGTTCATGTATCCATCCTGACTTGTCTGAAGAAAACTGGCAATAAAATTCATTTATAGGTATACTAAAGGGGCTCATTAATTATGCAACCCATCATCTTGGCTTTTATATTTTTAATTAATTTATATCAAGTTGTGGAGATTTGCTTTCAGTTCAGATCATTTTAAAAAAAATTATTTTTTGTATTTTTTTTCTATTTGAAATGGGATAAACAAATTAAAATTTGTGAATTACCAAGGGTATGAATACTTTTGCAAGCCACTGTATATCCTTGCATAAATTCCTGTAAATCCATTCATAGCCACAATGTCTTTTTCCAATGAAAGAATACATCAATTAAAAAAATAAAGTCACATAATCTTGTCTGAAATCCTGTTTAAACAGCACAATATTTATTTTCCAGAGGAAAAAAAATTGTTACCATGTTTCCTGGGGGCACAAGATGCAGCTCACTTTTCCAGTTTCTTTTATATGTTCATGACGACAAACTTTAAATTCAATCCAACTCCAATTCCACGGATTCTTGTCTTTATTAAACTTTTTCACACCATGTTTCTCACCATTGACCCTCTCTCTGACATCACTCCGTGACACAGACATGGCACAAGATTCGCCTTTTAAAAACTTGATGGCTCTTAAAGTATGCGATGTCTACATGGTATGTTTAGCTTAAAGATCAGTGTCATGGAGCAGCCACACAGCATCGCCGTAGCAGCCAACCAGCCTCGCTTTGCGACAACTGTCACAACAGCCAGGCTTTGAGAGTCATTTTTCTCCACTGACATCCTCGGGTCAGAGGACACAGATTTGTATCTGTAACACACAGATCATTGTCCTTGGACTTATAAAACTTGCACAATGTTATAAAAAAAGAACGCTTTGCGACAGGCATTTTCATAACTCAGTGATGATGACAGAGTAGAACACTACCCACCCCCCAATGAAATCCGCAGAATTCTTCGGATCCACTAAGTTTTCATAGCCCTGATAATAATTTGTTGAATTTAAATTTTAGACCATTTTTACACTGTGTAACCAAAATAGTTACTTTGTTAACATTAAGGAACAAAAGTGTCTTCAAAAACACTATAAATATGTCATATGTCAATAGAATTTTCCATTTCTTTGTATTATATAATGCCCCCAAGAACCACTCTGCATTCAGTATATTGAAAATATTGTGTTTTTTTTAATAAGAATTTGTGATGATGTCACAAACACTGGCATTTAAAGGGTTAAAATTCTGAAATTAATATTTAATATTCATGATTAAGGCTAAAGTTGATTAAAATGTTTAAAAGTGAAAAAATAACACATTACATATTCATAGTGTTTTAAAAAGGACACCTGTCCCTTAATAGTAACAACACATCTATTTCAAAACAGGGTATGAGGGTTAAAAGTTTGTGGTGTTTTAAGAAACCTTACCAGGCAATCTTCAAATGGTTCCTCTTCTTTCTCTCCAAGGTAGACTATGAGGCCACGAAGCACAGTTTCACGTCTCATCTCAATGCCTTGGTTCTGTCAAAAAAATTGAAATTGTGTCAATAACGAGCTATGAATCATACACAATGAACTAACAAAATGCAAAAGCATACATAGTTCAAGGAACATACTCATGTAACAATAGAGGAAAATAGTGCCACACATCTGCAAATCTTTGAATTGACCAGTCAGTTATGTTCTGACAAAAATCTGGGCCATGTACAGCTCTACATACCTGACTTAGTTTGTCGAGTAATGGCCTCAGCTTGGTCCCCAGGACACCTCCCTTAATTTTCATCGAGGCAATCAGTTTAGGTGTATAGTAGTCCAGTTTTGACATGAAGGTATGTTCCAAAGAGATTGTCGTAATTCTCCTGAATTCTTGCTTAATCTGAAATGACAAGATTCACAAGCACACCCGTGTTTAATAGCAACAATGGAAAACCAATGCATTTTCTGTATGTTTTGTTGCAATAGCTTCACCTACCTCAGCTTCGCAAAACAAAGCAGGCCATCTTTCTTTAAAATCAGCAACGGCTGGACTACCACTCACAACCTCAAGCCTTCGACAGGAGAACATTTTGGCCATCTTTTCCTGAATCAACTTTGTGTTGTTCTTCTTTTTAACCTCAAGAAGAAGCTCCCGTGTCTCAATCTCAAGACTGTCGCTAGTTTCTCCAGGTGGATCTGGAGGTAGGTAGTTAACCTCTGCCCTCTTTGGTCTCTTGCAATTTTTTGCAGGATTTTTCTCACCAGGGGATTTCCTTTTCAAGGAGTTGATGTCGAGCTCAGGACAAGGTATATCACGTCTTTTCATTTTTGTACGGTAATTAGCCATCTTGTATTTAAGACGCTGCTGCTATCCATACATGCCTGAAAATGATGTTGTAGGTTCCCTGAGACAAAGATGCTTTCGAATTAAAGCCTCTACAACTGCCAGTATTTGAAGACCAGTTGAGTAGGCAGTGAAGTTTGGAATGCTGTACCAAGAGGACCTTTTTCACTTAAGGCTGAGCCAAGAGGATTTAACTGGCAAATGCTATTTACCAAATCTTTGATGACCAAGCCATCAACAGTGCAGTTATGGTTTTTTAATGTGTTAGTTACAATATTTTTTATAACAGGTGTAGATGCTGAACAACTAATGAATTGGAGCTCCTCTACAATCTCATCTATACATCTATTTGGAACATTGAAGATGCAGTTTAATTTAAGTAACAATGAAGCAAGATGATTAACAATTAATTTACCTAAATCTTCACCCTCATTGACAAGTGTTTCATCAGATGAAATGTCACTTTCATCAACCAACTGACAACTATCTTCTGTTGTCCGAATTGAGTATGTCTGAAATACGGTGTGTTTAAAATCTTCAAGGCAGTGAGGATTGTGCTTCCTACTTTTATGTGATGCAAAGGTTGAATATATATTTGTACTGTAATTACAGTCTTTAAAAACACAACAAACAGTTTTGTGTTTTTTCAGATGAACTCCCAGGTGTTCAAAATATTGCCTCTCTGTGTCAAAATTAGGTGAATTACAGAGAAGACAACAAAATGAAACACTATGCCCTAATTGTTCAGTTTGTACGTGATCCCTTGATATATGTGTGCGAAGTGCACCCCAACTTTTGAAAGAACAAGGACAATCTGAGTACAAGCATGGCAGTGCCCGACCAGTGGGTAAATGTTTCAACCTATAATTCTTTAAGAGTTGTAAACGTGTTGATGTTCTAAAGCTACAATTCTTACACAACCATATCATTACTTTTTCAGGCCGTTTGATGACACCAGTGTTCTCCTTGCCCTAAAAATGAAATAAAATGGTTATTAATAATAGAATAATTACAATGCTCAATTTTTAAGTGTACATTAAAGAACAGCAAGAGAGAGATCTGGAGCTTTGCCTCAGATCACAAGATGCTCACATCCATTACGCCACGCTCAAAATTCAAATAGCTGTTATCTGGAAAGATGGCGGATCATTCACTGGCTAATATTAAAAGTGTCTTTCCACTGTGAAAAACACAACCTCAAACCTCCATAAAATCTAACGGCTGAGTTATTTCTACTTTAGCCTCTGTAGCTATCCACAGAGGTGGATTACAGTAGCCCAGATGACATAGCCACAAGTTAAAATACATTCAGTAAAATTAAAAGTTACAGTATTCTGTAAGTCGGCGTGATGTTCTTGTTTTATAATGTTATTTTATATGTCTAAAAATAAGTGTCCAAGGTTCCTTATGTTAAACAAGAGTTGATCTAATCTGAAATAACAGGTAAATTATGGTTTAATTTACAGATGAAGAAAGGTTCCTAAAGACTCCACAGTGCGCTGCTCTTAATGGAGCGACAACACAGAATGTCTCTCTTCCCTGATAGATCTGTTTCAGTGCAGCTTCTTGTTCTGACTTCAACACGAAGTTATCACCAAAGTCTTTCATCACCATCTGTAAATGGTCATCAAACCATTCCAATTGTATATTTCTGAACTCTTCTGCATCAAACTCCATTGTGTCAATGTTTACAATCTGCTTAAGCAATAACAGGTGAAGTTGGTCATAAACTTTGAGTTTCTTAAATATTTATTACAGCCACTCTTGAAACTTCAGTTATCTTCATAATTTTATTAATGGTAAATATTTTAGAATTAATTTAGATGAGATATACTCATTATCTCACCGGAATATATCAATTATCTGGAACTACTTTCTGCACAGGAATTCATCAAGCACATCGGCCACGGGCGCGCACAAACACAGAATATCCAAAACTGGATAGCTAAAACAAGAGCGTCAACTTTTAGCTTCCCATAAGATAAAATAATGGCGCGCGTGAGAGTGTGCGGCTAAAGTTGGATTGGGTTGAACTTTCACCACGGCAGCAATGCGCGCTCCCCACGACGCATCTGCCGTGTCAAAAAACCGATGCGTCTCATTGAAAATGCTTTTTAGAACGATTTGCGACGTCTCCGCAACGCCTTCGGCACTTGCCGCGTCTGCAGATCACGTGACATATCCCGACGTCCGACTTACAGAACGCCAAACTAACGCTAAGTACGATAACCCAGGCTACGTGTAAAGTATTTATGTTATAAAGCGGCTGTGAGCGCAGCTATCATTTGAACATGCCCAACAGGTAAACCTCCGCCTGATGATTTCGAATTTAATAGTTGTTCACGTCATATTACACGAGTCAACATAATCACAAATAAGCATTTAAACAGAAAGACTGAAACTTACGGCTCAATTCTGATGTACACCTGCGTTGCAACTCCAAGTAATGCGCCGACTCACACCTCTCCTCCGGCTCAGGTGCGCGGCCTCCCAACTCCCATGGTGCCTTGCTTGACTTCCGGTGTCTCATCCATCGTTCCCCCGCACCCAGATGGATTTTTCAGATTAAAATTTACTCGCTATTTTCCCGTTGTTATGTTATGACTATAAACCGCTTAAATACGACCACCAAATTCATATTAAAAGTTACTTGTCCCACACAGTGCATTTATCACATGAATAAAGTGTGTAAATATTTTTGGTGTTACTTAGGAAATTCTAGTTGTCCTAGAATCTTGATATTACAATGTAGAAATGATTAAAGCCAATTTAATATATTTTACTAACCCCAAAAGTTTGTTTTTTCAGTGTTGTTAGTGTAAGACCTGTATTCCTATCAGGCAGATGGGAGACTGTGTGAAGTCATATTATCTGAGTATAATGAACCCATCGATGGAAATTCACAAGGATTTAAAATATAAATGTGTTGACACATTTTATAAACATTTATTTATGGGATGGATGCCCAAGCCAGGGTTTTCAGTGAGTTAGTTTTTTGAGTGTATCACACAAACAAATGACTCGTTGGATGGACTCAATTAAATTATGGACAGGATTTCCATATAATAAATATACAGTATAAATATATGTAGTCCCAATTAAATTAAATTAAATTATCTTGCACGAATGTGCTTTGTTTGAGTTGGGGCTACATATATTTATCAGAAGGAAACCCAGTTCAGTGAGTTAGATTTTTGAGTGTATCACACAAACAAATGACTCGTTGAATGGACTCAATTAAATTATGGACAAGATTTCCATATAATAAATATATGTAGCCCCAACTCAAACAAAGCACATTCATTCAAGATAGCTTATTTTAATTTAGCTGGGACTACATATATTTATTAGATGGAAATCTAATTCAGTGAGTTATGTTTTTTGAGTGTATCACACAAACAAATGGCTCATTCGATGAACTCAATTAAATCATGGACAGGATTTCCGTATAATAAATATATGTAGTCCCAATTAAATTAAATTAAATTATCTTGTATGAGTGTGCTTTGTTTGAGTTGGGGCTACTTATATTTATCAGATGGAAATCCAGTTCAGCGAGTTAGTCTTTTGAGTGTATCACACAAACAAATGACTCGTTGGATGGACTCAATTAGATTATGGACAGGCTTGCCATATAATAAATATATGTAGCCCTAACTCAAACAAAGCACATTCATGCAAGATAATTTAATTTAATTTAGCTGGGACTACATATATTTATTAGATGGAAATCTAATTCAGTGAGTTATTTTTTTTAGTGTATCACACAAACAAATGGCTCATTGGATGAACTCAATTAAACTATGGACAGGATTTCCATATAATAAATATATGTAGTCCAAATTAAATTAAATTATCTTGTATGAGTGTGCTTTGTTTGAGTTGGGGCTACATATATTTATCAGATGGAAATCCAGTTCAGTGAGTTAGTTTTTTGAGTGTACCACACAAACAAATGACTCGTTGGATGGACTCAATTAAATTATGGACAGGATTTCCATCTAATAAATATATGTAGCCCCAATTAAATTTAATTAAATTATCTTGTATGAGTGTGCTTTGTTTGAGTTGGGGCTACATATATTTATCAGATGGAAATCCAGTTCAGTGAGTTAGTTTTTGAGTGTATCACACAAATAAATGACTCGTTGGATGGACTCAATTAAATTATGGACAAGATTTCCATATAATAAATATATGTAGCCCCAACTCAAACAAAGCACATTCCTGCAAGATAATTTAATTTAATTTAGTTGGGACTAAATATATTTATTAGATGGAAATCCAGTGCAGTGAGCTAGTTTTTTTTGAGTGTCTCACACAAACAAATGACTCATTGGATGAACTCATTTAAATTATGGACAGGATTTCCATCTAATAAATATATGTAGTCCAAACTCAATTAAATTAAATTATCTTGCATGAATGTCCTTTATTTGAGTTGGGGCTACATATAATTATTAGATGGAAATCTTGCACATAATTTAATTGAGTTGATCCAATGCATCAGTTGTTTTTGAGTGTGACTGGTAACTACATCTCTACATACAGTCAGGTCTGGAAGTAATGTAGCAGGGATTTTTTTTAAGGGAATTATTAGTGCAATAACTGCATTATTCACCATTTGATTTTCTATTGACACATTGTTGTGGCAAATAAAACAACATCAACCTTGCATCAGAATTATAGATTGCTCAGGTCTTTTGCTCAGTGTTGCATTCACTTATCATTATGCTGTATTCCATTGCACATGGAGCTTGGAATAAAAGAGCTCAGACTTGGAAAAGTGCACTGGAACTGCCAATCAATTCAGAATTCCATGTCAGTACATCTGGCAAAATCCATGTGGAATGAGTTAGTCAATCTGACTAACAGACTATGCCAACAAAAACAGTGAACGGTAAGCAGAACAACCTTTTTGTTCATTTTTTAGTTGTATCTCGGGGTCTTGTTCACGAGTGGGAGTAAGTTGGAGTGTGAGATCGTCGTGGTGAAGAATGAGCTGAGCCTGAAGACGATGCTCTTAATTTACCAGTCGATTTAAACACCTATTCTCACCTATGGTCACAAATTTTGGGTAATGACTGAAAAAATAAGGTCACGGATACAAGCAGCAGAAATGAGACTCCTCCGTCAAGTATCTGAGCTGATGAAAATGTTGTATAAAGGAGCTGAATGTCTGCAGCCATACAAACATGAGTATGCTGCGGATATCCATGTTTTCAGATGCACTACAATGCTTTTAGATCAGAAGTCGGAAACACAGACTCGAATGCAACATTAGTGCAATGACTGTATCAGCTTCATCATTTGATTTTCTATGCATGTTATTCTGAAGTTTCCTTTTCTTGCAAAAATGAATGGTAGAAATACAGTTGTATGCAAAAGGTTGGGCACCGCTGATAATTTTCATTATTTTCTTTATAAATCATTGGTTGTCTGGATCAGAAATTTCAGTTAAATATAGCAGACGAACACACTGATATTTGAGAAGCAAAATTAAGTTTCTAGTATTTACAGAAAGTGTGCAATAATTATTTAAACAAAATTGGGCAGGTGAATAAATTTGGGCACCCTTGTCATTCTATTGATTTGAATACTTTTAACACTAGTTATTGGAACACAAAATTGATTTGGTAAGCTCATTGACCCTTGACCTCCTTACACAGGTGAATCCAATCATGAGAAAGGGTATTTAAGATGGCCGTTTGTCAGAGGTGGAACAAAGTCACTGTCAAGTCATTCTCAAGTCATGAATCCTCAAGTCACAAGTCTCAAGTCAGCTTGCAAACAATTGGTGGTCATTATGACTTGCGACATGCCGATTCATGACTTGAGAGTGACTTGCTGGTGACTTTGTCCCATCTCTGCCATTTGCAAATGTTTCCCCTCTTTGCATCTCTTCTAATGAGTGGCAACATGGGAGCTTCTAAATAACTCTCAAATGACCTGAAAACAAAGATTGTTCAACATCATGGTTTAGGGGAAGGATACAAAAAGCTATTTCAGAGATTTCAGCGGTCAGTTTCCACTGTGAGGAACATAAGTATTTGAACACCCTGCGATTTAGCAACTTCTCCCACTTAGAAATCATGGAGGGGTCTGAAATTTTCATCTTAGGTGCATGTCCACTGTGAGAGACATAATCTGAAAAAATAAAATAAAATAAAAAAAATCCGGAAATCACATTGTATGATTTTTTTTTTAATAATTTACTCTTTTTTTTGCTCTCACAGACGTGTTCATTTTTCTTTAAGAAGCCCTCTTATTCTACACTCTTTACCTGTATTAATTGCACCTGTTTGAACTTGTTACCTGTATAAAAGACACCTGTTCACACACTCAATCAATCACACTCCAACCTGTCCACCATAGCCAAGACCAAAGAGCTGTCTAAGGACACCAGGGACAAAACTGTAGACCTGCACAAGGCTGGGATGGACTACAGGACAACAGGTAGCAGCTTGGTAGAAGACAACAACTGTTATGATTATTTATTAGAAAATGGAAGAAACACAAGATGACTGTCAATCTCCCTCGGTCTGGGATTCCATGCAAGATCTCACTTTGTGGAGTAAGGATAATTCTGAGAAAGCTCCGAACTACACAGGAGGACCTGGTCAATGACCACAGTCACAAAGATTACATTAGTAACACATGATGCTGTCATGGTTTAAAATCCTGCAGGGCAGCAAGGTCCCCCTGCTCAAGCCAGCACATGTCCAGGCCCGTTTGAAGTTCACCAGTGACCAGTGGTGGGCACAGATAACCAAAAAATTAACTTCGATAATCAGATAATCAGATATCTGAAAAGTTATCTTTGATAAAGCTAAAACAATAAACCACCCAAAAATGTACTGATAGCTGATAAATTCCAGTATTGTCTCCGGTACACTTGCAACTACTAACAAGCTGATTTTGAGTTTCAACACCATGATCACTTTTGGAAGCATCAAAAGCAACAACAGACCCAAACAATGAGTCAGCACTACTGTCTTTGAGCACCCTGTCCCCTGCTGAAATCTTTAGCTTACTACATGGCTTCCAGCACAGACACAAGCTGAGAGAAGCTATGAAGCTCAGCTCTACTCAATCACAATGCTGCCGTCAGGCTGAGGTCTTGGAAAATAAAGCAGTGCTGAGTTATGGTTTGGTGTATACAGTAAATAAAATGAATACTGATACAATAACTCCATTAATGTCAATTCTGTCATTTGTGCAAAATTAAGATATATATCTTTTAATGTTGAATAATGCACTAATTCTGAAGTTTTGTAACAAACACAGACAGATGGCATTCTGGGTAAAATGTGCCTCGGCTAAACACTGATTGGTTGATTCATTCTATGTAAACCAACATGTTAATGTGAGGTGTGTTGTGTGTTGGTGTTTACAGATAAATGTGCTTTTGTAAAATATGCATTTTTTATTTGTAAAAAAAAAAAAGCCGAGTTGTTATTAAATAACCGTCTGATATAACTGGTGTCAAAATAAATAGAACACTGCCATGATCTACCGGTGCCAGTGTGAGTTTTGGCCCTTTTTCAGTTAATTTTTCATTCGTGCGAGAATTTTTTGGATCGCACAGAGTTTCAGGTTAATCGCGCGTCCTGCATCGTTTAGTATACATGGAGTAACAAGCTGCGTTTAACATCTCACGACCACCTCCTGATCGCTGATCGAACAGTCAGATGAAAATCAAACCTGTTTGATATTCTGGTCGGCCGTCATGAGGGTATCCTGCTGCTGAAGTGCTACAAGTGTCCAAACTCTCACACTGTGCCTGTGCAAACACCGCAGACCTGTCTTGTAATGTTTTTTTGTTTTTTCTTTTGTTTTTTGTTTTTTTTTAAACTTTGATGTCTCCCATAGAGAGTTTTTGGAAATTAAGTTTTGGAAAAAAAAAAGCTTCTGTTTACGTTTTGCTTCTGGAAACATGAGTCCGACGTGTGGTTTTTGAAAGTACAATGTGTGTGAGAACATAAATCGTGCGCTCTGAACTTTTACACCGTGCAGTTCTGTCGTACAGCTGAGCTGGAACCGAGTGCAGTGATTGAAAATATCATTCAGTGTCTGCCCAGCTTCAGTTTGAATACTGCCATGGACACTACTGGCCAGTAGATGGCAGTAGAAACCTTGAAAACTTGCCAAAACAAAATTCCAGATAATCTGTGTTGCTACTTGCTACGTTTAAGATGCGTGGAATTTAACAAACACAAACACAATAACAACGTCCATAAACCCAGAGAATATAGTCACAAGAGTTTTAGGCACTAGAGTTTAATGCTGTTGTCTGTGGACCCTGATCAGAGTGTCTCAAATCATTTCTCCTGTCGTGAACGTACTGAGATTACCCTATCACCCATAATACACCTGGACACAGCATGTCCACACTAAAACCTTAAAAATTAGTGTAATACTTTAAAACTAAAACATATATCTGATATTTTCACTTTATACAACTTCAGATGTGATGTTAATTTAAATAACTTGTCCGAAATGAGTTTGGTTAAAATTTGAACCATAAGTTAAAAGGTATGCCTCTGGATGACTTGAGTGATATTGGCTGCATATCAGTATGGGGTTAAAATAAACGAAGTGTCTATTCAATGAGCTGGGCTCTCCGATCAGCCTGAGCAGTGTTAAAGGATGAGCCAAGCTTGGCGTATAGCCACCGACTATTCAATGAGCCGGGATTGGTGATCAGCTTGAGCAATGTTAAAGGACGAGCCAAGGTTGGCGTATAGCCACCGACTATTCAACGAGCCGGGATCGGCGATCAGCCTGAGCAATGTTAAAGGATGAGCCAAGCTTGGTGTATAGCCACCGACTATACGGCGAGCCTGGCTATAAGCACTTATCTTATGCATGGCAGCGGGAAGGCCCGTCGGCGGCGGGAAGGCCTAATTAAGCAATTAACTATCTTAACTATAGGATGTATACAGTTAATGTTAGTAAATATTATGGAAATAAATAAAAATATGTAAATGTTAAAACTGTAACAAAAATTTAACCAAAAATTAAGTAAATGTACTCCACTATAAGCATAGTAAGAGGTATAAAGGAGTTGTGGTATTCAACAATTCAGAGTCCTGCTGCACTAACAATTCATATGGCTCATAATAGCCATAAAGTAGCTCATATTATATGAGCCATTAGTAAGACAGGGCCTTGGGATTGTTGAATAGTCAAAACATAGCTATTCAGTGAGCCAGCTCGTTGAATAGCCAAGATATTGCTATTCACCGAGCTCCCAGGCTCGGTGAATAGCTTGCGCTAAGCTAATGGACGAGCCCGGCTTGTTGTATAGCGGTCGCCTAAAAGAAATGAGTTTTTTTTGTGACCAGTTCTCCTTTGTCTGCAGAGGATAGAGCGGTTTCTTCTAGAAACAGCTCTCCTGTGTTTGCAGAGGGTAGAACTACACATCTGTTCACCTTTGTTTACCATGTTAACGGTCTAAAAATGATCGGACAAAAAATTATCGGAAGATAATTAGTCCGATAATGGTTTTCAAAGTTATCTGAAAAGATAATCCAATAATGAAAACTTTATCTTCAATAATTATCAGTTATCGGATTATCGGAACTGTGCCCACCACTGCCACTGACCATCTGGATGATCCAGAGGAGGCATGGGAGAAGGTCATGTGGTCAGATGAGACCAGGATAGAGCTTTTTGGAATAAACTCCACTTACCATGTTTATAGGATGAGAACAATCCCAAGAAAACCATCCCAACCGTGAAGCATGGGGGTGGAAACATCATACTCTGGGGGTGCTCTTCTGCAAAGGGGACAGGATGACTGCACCGTATTGAAGGGAGGATGGATGGGATCATGTACTGCGAAATTTTGGCAACCAACCTCCTTCCCTCAGTAAAAGCATTGAAGATGGGTCATGGCTGGGTCTTCCAGCATGACAATGACCCCAAACACACAGCCAGGGCAACTAAGGAGGGGCTCCGTAAGAAGCTTTTCAAGGTCCTGGAGTGGCCTGGTCAGTCTCCAGACCTGAACTCAATAGAAAATCTTTGGAGGGAGCTGAAACTCCAATGCTGAAAGATCTAGAGAAGATCTGTATGGAGGAGTGGACCAAAATCCCTGCTGCAGTGTGTGCAAACCTGGTGAAAAACTACAGGAAACGTTTAACCTCTGTAATTGCAAACAAAGGCTACTGTACCAAATATTAACACTGATTTTCACAGGTGTTCAAATACTTATTTGCAGCAAAATCTACTAAGGCATTCATCCAGAGGAATAAGTACAGCGTTCTGGAATGGCCATCTCAGTCTCGAGACCTGAATATTATTGAAAATCTGTTGTGTGATTTTAAGCGGGCTGTCCATGCTTGGAAACCAACAAACCTGAGATGCTTTGTAAAGAGGAATGGTCCAAAATACCTTTAACCAGAATCCAGACTCTCATTGGAAGCTACAGGAAGCGTTTAAGGCTGTTATTTCTGCAAAAGGAAGATCTACTAAATATTGATGAATTTTTTTCTGTTGGGGTGCCCAAATTTATGCACCTGCCTAATTTTGTTTAAAGAATTATTGCACACTTTCTGTAAATCTTATAAACTTCATTTCACTTCTCAAATATCACTGTGTTTGACTGCGATATGATATATTTAACCGAATTTGCTGATCCAAACAACCAATGATTTATAAAGGAAAATCATGGAAATCATCAGGGGCGCACAAACGTTTACATACTGTACATGACATCACCAAAAGGAGCCACACCAGCTGACACCAGACTGAGAAATGTGATCGTCACATTTCCACATGATTCTGTGCATGTGCTTTCATTTGGGTTTGCTGGAAGTCACGGCAAAACCTTGCCAACGTGAGACCGAGATTGTCCCAGCAGCTGTGGCGTTGGAATTATCCGTCTGTGAGTGTGACACACGGCTAATGGATGCTGACCTGGCTTTGTGTTGTCTATCGGCTCCATTCAGCATCTATCAGCCCAGAGATGTGTCTTGATTTACACTCTGTCCCTCTTCCACTTCCTGCCGGTGGAGCGGCTCATCAGAGTGCACCTTGGCCTGTTGCAGGCTGCTGTAATCTGCCCGGGCTCATTGGAGCCTAAATTAAGAAGTGAACAAGACAACAGATAGCACAAACTCAACAGACATTTGGAGAAGAACATGGACAACAAATAGTGTTTGTTGTCCTGGGCTCATCCTTAGTCTGGTCTTTACATTTAATTAGTCTGTTTCAAGCTATTTAAGCACATTGGAGGCTGCAGTGTTTTATACAGGCTGCCCTCACCAAAGATTTGTAGTAAAACGAAAAGTAATACACAAAAATTCATTCACATCCCACGTATTTGTCAGCTAGTAGGCGGTGATGAAGTCACAGAATATAAGATGGCAGATTTTACTTTAAAAACAACAATGCAGATTTCATCTTAGGCCCCATGTTGATATAGAGCATTATGATTTATTTATTTTGTTTTTAACAGAAAATTGCTGGGAGGGCGCTCAGAAATATGACATAACATGAACTTAAATAAATTAGATTCTAGTAACTTATTCATTTTGAGTTTGCAGTACTCAAATAAACTTAAAAACCTAGATTATAGTAACTTGTTTATTTTGAGTTTACACTAGTCAAATAAATTAGATTACAGTAACTTATTTACTGTGAGCATCCAGTACACAAATGACAGCGTAATTCTCTTTAGTTTTGTTCATCCTTCATATTCAGGTCAATTTAATTTTCTTGAAGCTACAGCTAACCGCTAACTTCCGGTACACTGTCAGCTACACAAGCCATTTTTGCGTTTAAGCACCGCTGACACTTCTGAGGAAAAACAAAGGCGATCACAAATCCAACACAAACAACGAGTCAGTGCTTCTGTCTTTGAGCGCTCTGCCCACTGCTGTAAGGACAAGTCCTTTACTTTCAACATGGAACAGTACTGGTGTGTCACATAGGACATTAAAAGCAAAGCAGTTTTGACTTATGGTTTTGATTTATAAACCAAACTAATTACAGACAGTTTATCATCAATGAGTGAAAAACAGGTTGGAGAGAGAGCACTGGTGGTCCAAACACGGGCTCACCATGGACGTGTGTGGGCGGGAATGCGCAAAGTAAGTGAGGCAGATCTGCACATGTCTGAAAGAATGCCCCAAAGGACACTGGATATGAAAAATTATTTTTTCTAATTTGTCTTAAATGGGAAACATCAAGTAAAGCAGGTCTTCCAGTCTCAAAGTACTACTTACTTATTTAAAATGAGTGTTCATAACAGGTTGATGAAAACTGAGTTTGGTTCACTTATCATACTTAATTCATTTGTATGTTAGCATTTACAGTGTAGTAGTTTATGTTTCGTATAATATCATATGAAACATGCCGTGAGAATACACTGGTTTGTGTCACCAGAGGGTCTTGAATTGGAATCCCCACAAGACACACAAACCTTGAACAAGGTTCTTAACTGCCAAGTTCCTCAGCTTGCTGATGTATGACTGAGTGTGTGTGAATGGGTGAATGTGCGGCATCATTGTAAAGCACTTTGAGTGTCTACACTGGATATTAATGTGGCTCATTTACTTTTTCTTTTTTTTTACCATTTTATGCGAGTGTTGCATGAAAGCAATCCCATGCTCTCTTTTGATATAAACGAAATGTTGCATCAATGAATCCATGTTTATTTCAGATGTTTATTTCACATTTATACTGACCACAGTCCACTGATCTTTTGTGGTCCACACTCAAAATAGTACTTTATTACCTTCAGCAGTAGCTGATAGCATTGTTTTAGTGGCATTTTGATGAAGGTTCTTTATTGTCACCTTTTTTGTCAAGTGCTCTGATTTTCTTTAAGTAGCCCAACAGCCT
Source organism: Thalassophryne amazonica (assembly GCF_902500255.1). NCBI lineage: Eukaryota > Metazoa > Chordata > Actinopteri > Batrachoidiformes > Batrachoididae > Thalassophryne > Thalassophryne amazonica. The sequence goes on from NC_047118.1 coordinate 11,550,082, forward strand.
CTGCAATGTTATATTAGAGCAAAGTAAATTGGATGCTGAGAATAACTGCAGTTGTTTTGGATCATGTCTGGCTATTGTACGTTCCCATGGCAACCTGTAAAAAGTTATTGTTCAAAAGCGGAAAAGTATATGATTGAATTTTTTAGGCTAGATATTATTGATATATATTTATGAGGGTTCGGTATGAGTGAAAAATAAAATAATGCAATAAATTGTAGGCAGGGGACTCGTCTTTGCATTTTTTTTTTTTTACCTATGCCAATGAAGTTGGGCCGAGGTCATGTTTTCACCCCTGTTTGTCTGTTTGTGAACAGCCTGGAGCCCACAATTTTTCATATATCATTATAATTTTTTTTTTTTTTAACAGAGGATTCATATCCTGATAGGCAAGAACTGATTCAATTTTCAAGGTCAAAGGTCAAACTCAGAAAAAATGTTGAAAAATTGGAAAAATCCTTTAACATTGAACAAATTTTCAAAAATTCATGTCTCTGTCAAAAAAGATGAACAGCATTATGTAGGAAGGTATCCTTTATTGACTGACCAAGTTTGATCCAGATTACAGATTTTGCGGCCATTTAAATTTAACATTGAAAACCCTGTTTAATGTATATTTTACATTATATCTTAAACAAATGTGTCCCAGTCACTCTTATATTTGAAAGTGAGGTACAGACTGGCACTCACTATCACCTGACAAAGTTTGATCCAGATCTGATCCGGATTGTGAATTTTGTGGACATTTGAATTTAATATTGAAAAGCCCATTTGGTGTACATTTTGATTTATATCTCAATCAAAAGTGCCCCAGTCACTCTCATTTTTCTGTTATGAATTTACCTACACCACCAGTTTTATGCGTTTGTCTGTCTTCCCGTTATCAGTCAGAAACTGAGTGCCAAAAAGCAGTGACAAATTGTGCAATGACAAATGAATGCATGAACGAGAAAACAAGAACGCTGTGGAACTAGAAGCACTCGGAGAGCGCAAACCTCCGCCAAGGCCATAGGGTCACTGACATCACATGGAATACCCTTTGGCAACGAGAATTATTCCACGTCATTTCACGCATCTACTGTCATGTTTCAGATTCAGTGGTTAACCCTCTGGGGTCCAAGGGCATTTTTTGGACAATTCACTCGCCTGGCATAAATGTTTTATTATTGCTGTTAACAGCTCTCCCTGCATCCCACAATCAAGTTTTATGTCTCTTTTTTCAGGACAACCTGTACTTTCAAAATATATATGCTATAGTTGTGTTTTATAAGTGTAATAAAGGTTTACAATCAGAAATAAGAAAGGAAAAAGTAAAGCGGAAATAATTTTCTACACACATTTATTCAAAACACACAACAAACTATAATAAACTAGTAACACATCACTCCTAAAAACAATCTTTGGTGTGTCACATGAAGTGAATCTGCCATACGATTGGATTTTGGAAAACCATGTGACGGTGAACCAATTCCGATTGGACACTCACATTGCTGATGTCATCACACAGCTTCTATGAGGAGTACAAAGATGGTGGACGGTGGCTCGAAAGTCAGTGGAGTTAACTTTTCAGCAAAAAAGTAAGTTTCTATCTCATATCATTTAAAAGTTATTTCTAATTGAGTAAAGCTTAGTCTCAGCCGTTGTATCCGACGGCATCGGCCCCAGAGGGTTAAACCATTAGATCTTCAGCAAATGTGTTTATAAAGAGAAACTGCATGAACTACACAAGTTTTTTATTTTCTAATAACAAGTTTATTCAATGAGGAGAAACAAATGCTAAATTATTGTCGTGTCGTAACTTCATTTTTATTCAGCCTTTGTGACCCGTCTTCATGAAATTCGATGCAAAAATGTTGAAATTTGCAAAGAATCCTTTCACAGCCTGCCTGACTCTTATAAAAATTGGCTCTTAAGAGTGTTATACTACACACCATTTCAGCAAGCTAACAGAGGCCATCATGGGGGATTGAATGCATTTCATGTAAGAGCTGTCCAAATCTTTCCTATTCACATTTCAGTTTAAGGCCATTCTGGGTGTGAAATTTGATGACCCCTGGTGAGGTCACCATATGGAATTTGGTCACATTTTTTGGTGTATGTTCGTTTGGTGGTGGATGCATCCAGTTGCCAAAGTCTGAGCAAAATCTGAGTTGGTCACTATCACAGCCCCATGTAAAACTGCCTGATTCTTATAAACATTGGCTATTAAATTTCGGCTGATAAACTCGAGCAGTTAGCATGTAAGATAGTGGCTCACTTGTCCTGCTTTGTCACACATGTAATCTGCTTCTGACTAGCAGCGTTTCAAAGTGACCAGGTAATGTTTACACTTGTAATGTTAGCTTCCTCACATTAGTAGGGAGGGGTGTTATTTCAAAAAATTTGGAAATCTATAAATGTTTGCATGGAATGTTTCTGTGTAGGCTGTCAGTTGTCCAGGTGGTTTCCATAGTTTCTTCTCTACAAGAGTCAAGACAGAAGTCAGACTACCAGAGCAAGGAATTTTAGCTGAGGAAGCTTCTGTGATTTGAAGCGAAACGTCCTCACGTCAAGCAACCCAGTCCAGTCAAAGATTCAAGCTTCTCTACTTTGCATGGAATATGGAAATCTACACGGAATAAACCATAGCAGGATAAATTTGGGGTCATTTGGTTCCAAAAACCCATATGGATGGAGCCAGTGAAGATATCGGGTTCAAAAATCGCCAAAAATATCGACGAAAATGTCATATCTGGAGAACCGCTGCACCTAGAGATTTGAAATTTGGCTCCAAATGTTGCTTGACCCCAAGTTTATATTCAACTTCTATAGTAACAATAAGCCTATCTGGTGTTTTTTAAGAGTAATTGACAAAAAAACTAATTTCAGTACATATGTTACAATCAATTGTAACAAACAAAATCTATGTAGTTTTTATTTCAGGAACATCAGTTGAGTATAATCATCACATGTAAAGAATGACATGGCCACAATGAACTAATTATATGCAACAGAGTGGTTTTCTATGTCAACAGCACATATACGACACACACGTTACTTGAAATTTCAAACGCTCCGCCCATATGGGTTTTTGGAACCAAATGACCCAAAACTTATCCGCTATAGTTTATTCTGTGTATATTTCCATATTCCATGCAAACATTTATAGATTTCCAAATTTCTTGAAATAACACCCCTCCCTAACATTAGCGGTCTTACATTTTCACATTAAAGCGTTATCGCTGCCTTTATGCTTTTATTGTGAAGAAAATTTAGGACGTGATTGTTTATGAGCAGGATTTGGTCCAGCGAAGCTCACTGGAGTTGCTCACAACCACAAATCCTCCAACCTGAACCATAAAATAAATGTTATGTTATAGGCTGAGCTCGCGGGTGAATGGCTGAACCTCATAAACTCTTTAAATCTGTATATAAGACAACAGCTCACTGCATCGCTAATAATACTGCGCTTAAAAATGAATGATAAACCATGTGCTATTCACTAAATACGATATTATATTGTAGTGTTACTGCATCCTTCGATTCCTCATTCATTCATCCTGTTTCCCTGTTTATGTGTGTCCTTTGAAGCATTTTATTTTCCAGGCAAACTTTTACCTCAATCACATTTCCCACTGTAAGGCGAATTTCTTGTCATGGACTTGTGCACTGACACAGATGGTTGGAGTTATGTTAAGAACACCCAGATGGTATTCAGCAATATGAGTCATATTCAGGAGATGTGTTACTGTGCCGAGCCGCAGCCTCCATTTACCCTGGTGTGACAGCGAAGAAAGCCGTACCAAGTCAGCCAAAAGAGGTAACCACTTACCCTAAAAACTTTTCCCCCGTCTCATTTTTATCCCTGGATTCAAATTGGATTCTTGTGTCTTTGCTCTTGATAGAATGCATTTCCCATGAGTTTGACAAAAACAACCACTGGTAATAAAGAAATCTACCTAAAAGATACCCAGCTGATTTGTGCCGCATTAAATGATTCTTTCCTGCGTGTGTGTGTGTGTGTCTCCTCTTGCCTGTTTGTTTGATGCCACGTGGGTGCATTTTTGGATTCTACCTCCAAGCATTTCATTGGCACTTGCAGCAACAGTCAGTGCATTGATTTCCCATACGTCGATGAAGGTTGAGTTTACAGGAGATGCCGAGGCAAAATGTCTGCTTTGTTTTTCTTTTCAATCTTTAGAGGCACCCCCCCCCCCCCCCCCCCCCCCCCCACACACACACACCCTTAAAGTAGTTTGAAAAAGACTTACTTTGTAAATCTTGATGAATGGGGACTTTAGTCTCCAATACAGCAGACCACAGTTTGAAACAATAAACATCAGCCCACCCGTCTCACAGTGTTCTAAATTCTTGTTCTCGCTTTCACACACATGCATCCCAGAAGGTCATGGTTTGAAACATTGTCTGTACCTTGGAAAAATTTAAAGGCTCCAGGTGGATGTCTGTGACAAAAATGGATTTTCTCCTGTGAAGTTGTTGTAACCAAAGTGGAACCTTTAAATGTTTGAAAATTATTTTTTTTTACACAGTGAACTGACAAATGAGATAATTTGGTAATTCCTTGCATTTCCGTGCATATCTGCAAAAGATTTTCTTTTTTAAATCATATTGGCATTTTGCCTACAAGGACCTTGCGTGGAGAGATTATATCTCCACACTGGCCTGGGAATGCCTTGGGATCCCCAAGTCAGAGGTGGTTAATGTTGCCCGGGAAAGAGAAATCTGAGGTCCACGGGTGGAGCTGTTGCCCCTGCGACCTGATCCCAGAGAAGTGGCTGAAGATGAGTAAGTGAAAATGGGTCCCAGAGTGGATAAATCTCAAAACGGCACCTTTGCGTTTTCATGAAAATTCAGTAAGGAATATCTTACCTTATTGAATTTATTTACTGTATACTACCAAAGATATATACATATATATATCTTTGGTAGTATACATCTACCAAATATAAGGTAGAACTCCACTAGTGTATACTAAGGTACATAAAAATATCTAAAAGAAGAGTAGAACCACTTAGGTGCCTGGTCTTGAGAACCAGGGATGGTAGGTTGAAAACCTTTTTTATCCAATGGGAATTCTCCCTACCCACCTAAGCGACTCAAGAATATGGACAGCGCATATATAAGTGACATTTACACAATCAGGGTAGTAAACAACATATACAAGAAATATAGTTACTACATAATATTATAGGAGTTAGCTCCTGAAACCTAAATGTTCATACAGGAGAAGATTGTAGTATACATCTACCTAGTCTGTAGACTTGTAAAACTAAATTATAGCTAGTAGGCTAAGCTATAAATATGGTTATTTTATTATAGAAACAGAAGCTATGATGTAATATGTTTTAGGTTTCTATCTGAAGTTCACCCTGCTAGCTTACTACAGGAAGACAAATTCCATACACTACATGCTTTCTAATGGAAACCCCAAACTTAGATATTATCTATTGATATCTGTTAAAGAACCCATAAACTGAAGAACCATTAAAAATCTACACCATGTAAAATAAAAGTGTAAATCTCAAAAAGTAGGCTTACTATAGCCAGATGAGCTACCGTTAAGTTAGCTGTTAACTAGCCAACCGTACCTTACTAACCAACAAAGTTAAACAAAGCCGGTAACTGGCGTATAATGGCGTATAATAGCGTCACTTCACCCTACAATAACGGTCATAACAACAAATACATATCACAACAAATGCAAACAACAGTGTGTATTAACGTTAGCTTACCAAACAGAACCGACTACGTTGTTAGTTATGACAAACGGTGCTGCAGCTGACTCGATAAGCTAACTTTAGCCGCTAGGTTTGTACTCCGCTCATGTATACAACAAATATGTAACTTTTGTGAAACGATGATGTCATAGCCTCACCTCCCAAACCCCGGTGTCACCGACCGAACAGTCCCCCCTAAAAATGGGCCCGCCCTGCCTTCACTGCGCATGTGTCATTAGCCGCGGTTCACAGATTATCACCTGGTTTCTGCTTCAAACTGCACTCCAGTCATCATCTGTCTCAGCGACAGATATCTGAAGCTTTTGTACAACAATTATTTCCACATAAATTCAGCATTATTTCATCATAAAAGATGAAGGAAGCGATCAGAGTGCCACGGCTACACGAGCTGCTAGCTGATGCGTTCACGGCGCGTCGGTCATTTCAGAGCGTCACAGAGTTTTACCTCGTTCCTGCTTAAAACAGCCTTGTTTCTGCTTAAAACTGACTTTAGAGTGATTTAAGAGGTTTATGTTATCATCTGATGGTTAATAATCCCATTAATCCATTTGATCGCTTTTGGGTGAAGCGACTCTGTCTTAGATGAGCGGCAGGGCTCCAAAATGATGCACATGTAGTGGAGGCAGGGTGGACGAATTTTTAGGGGGTACCATTCGGTCTGCAACACCGGCCGCAAGATGTCACATCTTTCTCTGCCTGGTGTCTCAGATACTGCATCTGAAACATCTCCACTATATAAATGTATTTGGATTGACATGACTCCCAGTCAAGATGCACTTATTTGCCCTTTCGTATGGCTAGCATACTGGCATAGTATGTTGCTATGCTTTTTCTCTTTTAACTCATTTTATTTTTCATTGTTTTTGTAATTTGTGTCAGTAGCATGGCCCAAGCAGAGGGTCACCCCCTTTGAGTCTGGTCTGCTTGAGGTTTCTTCCTCAGAGAGAGTTTTTCCTTACACTGTCACCTCAGTTGGTAAGGTTAGACCTTGCGTGTGTGAAGCGCCTTGAGGAAACTTTGTTGTGATTTGGCGCTATACAAAATGAAATATATTGAAATTGAAAAAAAAAAATCAACATTCTCTCATAGTTTAGATCATTTATAATCCATTGTAACTCAAAGCAGAAGTTCAAATTTGTATCTTCTTCTCCCATTTTTTCTGTGGGAATGTTACAGTGCCACATACAGGCCTGGTATATACACTACAGCATTTTTTTTTGTAATTTCTAGAACACTTTGTGAAAATGACAAAGAAAAGGATTGCATTCATTTCCCCTGTGGATGAGGCTTAGCTGATTTTCAAATTTCAAAGTCTGACCTGGTGTTCCGCTTGGGAATGGCTGTGCACGACAAAAAACAAAATAATAATAAAAAATGTTGCAGACCCCAACTTCGATTCCACTGGATGTTTACAGTTACTTGTGCTATACCGACTTGAGTTGCACGACTTTGCGTCTCCGTCGCAGGGAGGCAGGAAAATAAAAGAGAATTTGATTTCAGACAGGTGTTTTACTCTGGAACCTCTGAGGGGACTGCTGACAGTGGAACATCAAAACACGGTGCAAAGTGAGGCGGCTTGTCACCGGTAACTCCCCACCGACGTGTCACACAGAGCACTTCACTCCTCACGCACAGCCATTTGATTACATTCTTCGTATTGCACAATCTTTGCGTTTGGGTTGTAAACGGCCTTTATAATCACTGAAATCATTTTTCATTGAGTCAGTGATTTAATTCTCAATTTGTTGCCTTTTTTCCTCCCTGATGACCTGATAGAGAAAGTTAATCTTGTCCTTGGTTCATTTTCATGATTAAATGTTGATTTATGGGTCTGGAAGATGGACCCTTGGTGCTGGCCTTCTTAGTGTCACAGCCCATGAATGATTACGTGCTATTAATCAGAAAAATTCCTCTTATGAGAATATTAATTTCTTAATAACAGATAATTCAGTTGTCTCAGATGGGTGTTGCATTATATCTCACCGATTTCAGTGACGTACAGAATGTTTTTCTGGAGACATGATATTGATTTTCTCAATCATATTTCATCAGGGTTTCAATTTGTGCTTCAGTTTTTTAAAATTACACTCAGTGCTTACAGTCAATCCCAACACACTGTTTTTTTTTGTTTTTTTTTATACATGTATATGTCAGATATTTACCTTCTCCTAACTCTCAGTGCACCAATGTGACTTCAGACACCAGATTACATTCCACCTCCTGTTTTTCTCCCCTCGTTTTCCATTTCCCATGCTCCTCCTCCTCCTCCTCCTCCTCCCGCTCGCTCTCCTCTCCGTTTTTCATGCATCAAAAGAGTTTGATGGTTTGACAGGACGGACCCCAGAAAGTTGTTACCTCCCTCCAGACGCTCCCAAGTCTCTGCTGCTCTCGGTGAACTGTTATCTGTCCCATTTCTGGGCTTTTCCATGGCAACTTGGAGCCAGCGAGCGTGTGAGCGAGAGGAGCGAGATCTCCAGTGGAAGGCACGTCTCGTCTCAGACAGCTGTCTGCTAAAAAGACAAAAGAAAGCGAAAAACAAAAGGAGGGAGGGAAAGTTTGAGAAAGTTGTTTTCCCCCTTTTAACACGAAAAACAACTTGAATCGACGCGTTTCGCAGTGGATTGAATTCATTTGACCAATCTCACGGTTTAGTAAACAAAACACGTCTGTTTCTTAGGGTTCTCATTGTTGCGTAATCACGATTTCGTCCCGTTCACGAGATGCAAGCGTAAACTAATGGCTGACACTCTTGGAAAGTTTTAGCTCCTCAGCGGAAATAACCCACATTTCACTCTGTTTTAAGTTTAAAGTCGGATGTAAAGTGCTATGAGCGTCTTCACCCAATACGTCTCAAACCAAGCCTGAAAAGCCAACATCTTCGCCGGAGCCCCTCTTCAAAATCTTGAGCCCTTCTTAAAAACCCTCAGCCTCTCCTCTGCAGGTTCTTCTGCTTGGATGTGGAGCGACAAGGCAACATTAAAGTCGGGTTATGTCTGCGTCTTCGGCAGGATTACACCGGAATCCCAGCGGTTTTAAACAGTCACACTCCGCCACTCAAAGCTCGACGAGCTTGGGAGTCGGCGGTGACAAGTGAAGCGTTTTGTCAAAACAGAATGAGGGATAGAGGAGAACAGAACTCAGCAACAATGGCTTTCCTTTTTAAAAGTTTCAGTCTCAAGACTTTCATTGCCTTTGTCAGTCTGTTTAGAAATACAGTCACAAACGCAGTCCAGGGACACGTCGGCCCCGAGGACCCAACACCAACAAACAGTTGAAGGCAATCTGTTAGTGGCGATAGCCGCGACTTTGTTTTCCTATTAAGCTTTGGAAAGTGGGAAGCAGCCTCTCCATCTTTGCTACTTGTGCGAGTTTGCTGTTTGTAATTAATATTGTCTTTCTACATCTGGCAACGCCAAAAGGCAGGCAAACATGGCGTAGCAGTGAGTAAATAAAAAAAACCTTACATAATTACGGGGAATGTTGCTTTGTGCATTGACGGGGATGCTGTTGAACTTCTCTTTAATACTTTTTGTACAATGCAAACAAAAACGATGAAGTAATGAAAGATGTGCTCAGTGTGCTCAAACACAAAATGTGATATTTTTCTTTATTATTTAATATGAAACTAACTTGAAATCAATCACTGCCCAGACTCGCTGTAGTAGAAGATTTAAGCACCTCTGTTCCATCTCTGAGAATGTGACTGCACCTAATCAAAGTGGAAGTTGACTGAGATTATATAGCAACGCTTCGTGTTTGCAAGATTGAGAAATTACATTTAAAACTAGTGTGTTGCCTGTGGGGATCCACGGGTTCTAGATTGGGTAGTGTTTATAAAATAGGTAGCTAGACATTTTTCAAAGGTGGTAATAAATTATGCAAAGTTTCTAAAATGAGTTGGAATGACGTGTGAGTCCAGAATGTTTTAAGAATCTTAGACCTCAATTTTTAGAAGAACTCAACCCTTTTATTTCCTGTTAATTACATAATTTTTTAATGTTAATTTACTGTGTTAATGCATTTATAAATTGTTTAGGTTTTTGTTATCGTATACACACTTATTTATTATTATTTATTTATTATTATTATCATTACTGTTATTATCAGTATTATTATTTCATTTTTACTTCTATTTTGTCATTTGGTTTTTAAATGTACGGCAATGTAAATAAATGTTTTCACTTTTTTGCACTATCCATGTATTTTTAACATATTCACAATTATATTATATACTTATATTGAACTTACTAAATAAAATCATGCACGCACACATGCATGCTCTCATGCTTTTAATATATAGATGATATACTGCTCTCTGCTGGAATGGCACATGAGTCTAGAATGTAATTAGCAACATCCATTGTTCAGTGTTGTTAGCTAATATCTGTAGTTTCTCCAAAAGTATTTGTCCTGTCAACGTTCTGTTTTGGTGGCATTCATCGTTGACCCAAAATACATAAACATACCAAAAGGCAAATGTCAGCTCTCCCCAGTTTGTCTGTCGTCAAGTCAAAGTTACATGCACACATGCATGCAGAGTTGTTATAATATATATGTATATAGATAGATAGATAGATAGATAGATAGATAGATAGATAGATAGATAGATAAATAGATAGATAGATAGATATTTAAAATGTAGAAATTGAATATTGTTCATGTTTTTATCTATCTATCTAGATAGATCTATATGTTGAAATATCTATCTATCTATACACACACACACACACACACACACACACACACACACACACACACACACACACACACACATATATATATATATATATATATATATATATATATATATATATATATATAGGGGTTTTAAATGTAATTAATACTATTATTTTTAATATACTTGCAATTGTTAATTTTAGGGATTTAAGGAATAATGTTTCATTTGATTTATTTAATTTCAACTACAACACTGTTTTGCACTTAAATGACAATGTTATGTGAAAAAAATTACCTTAACTTTATCAGTTAAATTCCACGTTATATATATATATATATGTACGTCTCCTTTTTGCAGCTGCAGAGAACAATAGTCCTTTTTTTGGAACATACTACTCTTTTTCTCCCCACCAATTTTCATGGATTTAACAGCAGCAAAACAATAAAAACCCTCTGACAACAGCATCTCACCACAACAAAGGAAATATACAGACACTACAAGTACAACCCCCTTTTCTTCTATCCAGCATTTCAGCGTAATCCTCCTCTTCCACCTTGTGAAAATAGAAAATGTCTCGAAAACTGCCACCGCCATCAGCTTCACTGTGGCTTATCTATTCCTTCTGTCACTCCCAACTCATCAGTGAAATATTTGGAGAGTGTATGGATCCACTTCATGACAATCCATCATTTATGACAACTGCACACACTAATCTATTTTAAACAGCAGGGTATGATGCTGATGATGCACGGCAGCAGAGGCTATGCAGTATTCACACATTCATAGCTGTGCACATTGATAATCAATTTTCTTCATTTTAACCACTGCAGGAAAAAATTCATCTTTCAGCCACTGTGTCTTACAGTCTCTCAACTTAATGTGTAATGCGCTGTGTTCCTCTCTATTGGCACCTCTCGCTTTATTGAGTACCGGAAAACCGGCACGAGCTAAACTGAAACATGATGACAGAATTGCTTCTAACAAAGTCCATTTAACTGGCATCCATCTTATTAGTCAGAACTCAATGGACTGCACATAGTACAGCAATAAGTAATGAAGCAAACATGCCCGAAGCCTCAGTGTATATCGATCTGTCAAAGCCATGTAGGAGTTTTTTACACAGACATTTCTCTGAGTCAGAGCTGCTGCTGCAAAAATAATCTCATTATACCTCAACAGCTGCTGCTGCTCAATCAGATCTTTCAGTTTAATCTGTGGAAACTCCACGCTCATCATGCAATTGTCATTCTTCTAAACGCTAAACATTTTGTATCAATAAGGTATCATAAAGTCAGAGGTGGCTCCAGGATTTTTTTTTTCTTGGTGGGACCGCAGAATTTGCAATATTGAGAATATTAATGGTACAAAAGACCATAATTGATGCATGATCCATACGCCCCCCCCCCCCCCCCCCCCCCCCACACACACACACACATCACACAAAGCTGAGCATGGACATGGACTGCGGATTAATTGCAAAGTTCACATAATAGTCTGAAATACAGATTTATTGTCATGCTGACTTGTTTTAAAGTAATAATTGTGTAAATCTCTGTGCAGAGTTGCAAGGCACGTTATTAAAAAAAAAAAGCAGCGTTTACACGACCTGAGCATGTTAAAAGCAGGAAGCTTCTGCTGCCTTGCACTCTTGCTCTCTGCCTGAGGCAGCCTGCTGCAGGCTCTACGCAGTTCGGGATCCAAGCACGTAAAAAATCACTCTGAAATATCATGAGTCGAGGAAGGTGTGTGAATTGCATTTTCCACGTGGCATCCTGTGCTCACGGAGTGGAGCGTGGGCGGAGCTAAGTTGACTGGGAGTCTGTTGAGCTTTGGTGAAAAAGAGAATTCTTCCACCTTTTTTTAACCTAAACTCGTGATGACTCTTGTACTGTGTTGTGCACTGTTTTGAGCCATTTACTCACTTGAGCACATGAATAAACAACATCTCGTGGGTGCTGTGGAAACTGGGAAACGACAGGACTGATTTGGTCACCCACGCAATCAAATCTCCGCTCGTCCTCACATTGCCAGCGCTAAACTGACCTCTCATCAGTGTGTGTCTCATATGATGGAGTGCACGTGTATAACAGGTGATCCGACTGCTGAGTGTGTGTCCACTCAGCTGCGCGAGTGTGTTCACAATGGCTGAACGAGCCGCACGTGCCTGAGTGTGTAGAACAGGTGATCAAAGCAGTGTGCGAGTGTGTGGCTGAAATGTTCACTCAGCTGCATGTATATGTGTTCATAAACACTGTACCAGCCACTCTGCATGCGCATGTGGCTGGAGCTGTCCATCCAGATAGCACACAAAGAGGCTGACAGCTGTCAGTGATCGCCTGCTGTTAGTCCTGTGAAAAACCCCTTTAGGTGTATGATCAGTATGTACTTGCATTGCTAGATTTTATTCGTCCGGCTGGACTGCTAACTGCTGTTGACGTGTGCTGGCAGTGTGCAACTTTCAGGTGCAGCCAGTGGACTTTCTCTTTTCTCTTTTTTTAAACTCTTTTGTTGTCATTTTACTTGATACGCATCTTAACACAACTGCAGTTAGATTATCGCTGTGGGACGGTGCTTCACATGGGATTTATTTATGCGAGAGGTGGATTATGTATTTGTCAGCTGATCACCGTTAACAGCACACAGCGCAGCCAGGTGAAAGGGACTTGACCAGCTGTCTGCACTGTGCTGTGGAATGTGAAGTACCGGAGGTGAGTTACATGTTTATTTATGTCATTATGTGCTGGGCAAACATGTCCACATCATACCTGCTGCAGGTGTACGTGTAATAATACGTGCATTACAGCTGCGTTGTAGCACTGCACCGAGCCTCTGACGTGCACACAGTGCCACATACATGTTAATACATAACATTTCCTTTGCCCTCCCTGGCCAGGGTCCAGTGGAATTGGACAAACGTGGCACAACATGTTGGCCAGCTTTGCTGTGACCAACCAATCTCAGAGCTCAATCAACTGTGATCAGATCGTTTCAGATGCTGTTTTGATGCCATCAGAATATTTAAATTACGGTCAGATGGTCGTCAGATTACACATGGATCGCTGTCGGATAGGTGTCCCATCTTGACGGCACCCGGCGAGTTTTGAACATGTGCATCACACTCTGGGCCTCTGGCTGATTTTGACCAACTGTGTCGACTTCCGCAGATGGCTGTCAGAACGTTTTGGAACTGCAATCTGACACGCCAATTCATAAGTCCAACGCCACTCTGCGTGATTCTGGCTATGTGTGATGGGGGTGTAACACACTTCTCTGCCACTCCAGACTTCCTCATACAATACCACAGTTCTCTTGGCACCCTGTCATAAGCTTTTTCTAAGTCCACAAAGACACAATGTAACTCTTTCTGGACTCGTCTATACTTCTCCAACAGTATATTCGTAGAGTAAACATTGCATCTGCAGTGCTGTTTCGTGGCATGAAACCATACTGCTGGTCACCTGTTTTCTAAGCCTAGCTTCTACTACTCTTTTCCATAACTTCATGTTGTGGCTGATCAACTTCATGGCTCTGTAGTTACTGCAGCTCTGCACTTCACCCTTGTTCTTAAAAATAGGAACCAGCACACTTTGTCTCCACTCCTCAGGCATCCTCTCACTTTCCAAGATTTTATTAAACAATCTGATGAGAAACTCTACTGCCATCTCTCCCAGACATTTCCATGCCTTCACTAGAATGTCATCTGGACCAGCTGCCTTTCCACTCTTCATCCTCTTCATAGCTGCCCTCACTTCTTCCTTACTAATCTCTTGTACTTCCTGAGTTATCTCACCACATCATCCAGCCTTTTCGCTGTCTCATTAGGGATATTTTGAATGGTCATCTGGTTATATACTGAGGTGTAAAATATGAGTTGCTACATTTGGGCTGTGTATGATCTTGAAAGGTCAAAGTGAATGTCATAAAATTACATTTATATATGCAAGTGGTATAGAAAATGGATGGACAGATGGATACATGTGCATGTAGCAGCCTAGATCACATTTGGAAAAGAATCGGTCAATGTCACAAAAGGAGGTATAAAAATACAAGTCTGTTTTTAGCAGGAAACTATGACATTCAACAGTGACACTAAAATCTTGTCAGCTGCAGATAATATGTGTCAATGTAATAACACGAATCAATGGGTTCAGATAATGGATGGAGGTAATATATTATGCAGAATAACACTTTTTATGAAATATTTTGCAGGCTAACATTGCGCTTGCAAGCTTTTAAATAATTAGTGCTTGATTGACTGATATTTGTCCATTTCATATAAACATAGAAGACGGGGGTATTGACCCCTGTGAGTGCTCCTTATGGTTGTGGAGATTCCGTTTCACTTTTAGAGTAATTAAAATATTAGAGCTGTCAGGCAATTAGAAAAATATCCAATTAAATACAAGCTTTATGAATAATTAATCTTAATTAATTGCATATTTATCGTTTTGATGTGAAAAGCAATTTGTCACAGGTAGCCTTGGGTGTGTAAGACAGGAAGCCAATATGGGGTGTTTATTTCAAAATAAAACACCTCATTTAGGCTACAGGCCGTATTTAAGTTATGAAATTGAACATTAAACATGATTAAAACATATATAAAAGATAAGCCATGTAAGGGGCATAGACTACTCCTCCATAGTGGAAGCATAAAGTCCACACAGAAGGACGCATAAATCTTGAGTCAACAAATTCTCAGTGCCTGAAAAGCTCCTGTGGTATGTGAAGCAGCGTGCATGACGGATTAAAGATGCATCATACATGCGACTTCATAAAGCCAGACCTGGTGGGATCGTGAATTTAGGCTAAACACCTGATCAACAGCAAAGACTGATTTTATGTTTGATTGATTTAAGAAATCTGGGAGCATCAGCTGCTGTGTTAGCACTTAGCTTGCCGCTAAGTTCTTTGAGATAATGTGATATTTCAGGCTTGATAAAGTCTGGCAAACTTCCTTTGGCTTCTCCATTTTTTTCCCTTGGAGTTAAAACATCAGCTCCAAGATGGACCTGGATGTTGATTTGTTGCACATTTTATGACAACTCCACATTACAGGGAGAAAGGTCAAAGGTTATCTTGAACCAGGAACCTTCTGATCAACAAACACATGCACAAACTGCTTGACTACTACGCTGAAGGCTCACAAACATTGGATGATATGAAAATACCTTACTGCAGAGATTGGTTCAATCTGGGTGTCTTTTAAAAATATAGTTACTGTTCACAGGGTCAAGCAGCATCTGATGTTTACAAAGTTCATGCCGACAGTATGATGATGGGGTCAAACAGCATCATGAAGGACAAATAATGCGCATAAATTTTTAAAAAGTCTTATTCGATATAATTAATTAATCACATTAATGAGTTGTTTCAAGAGGCTTTGAGAAAATCTATAAATAAATATAATAAAAAAAACGATTATTTTCAAATTTGGATCTCATGTGTCTGTAATTCAGTTTCAGTTAAATTTCAGTTTCTTTCATATATATATATATATATATATATATATATATATATATATATATATATATATATATATATGTATTTGATTCAATTTGATTTGTCTGTGTCTGCATGATCTTTTTAAAGCAATTTTGATTTATTTTATTTTATTTATTTGGCACCATATTTTCCAGCGTATAAATCATGGAAAGTTTTTGTTGTTGTTGTTTGGGAGGTGATGTAAGTTATTGTCTAGTGTGACGTATTAAGAAAAAAAAAAATCACATTTTCATTGTTAATAGCAATAACTGTAAGGGCTAGTTATATCGGGCTTTCCCAGGAATCAAAGCACTAAACAAAATAAACTCTTAATAACCACAGGATAAATGGCAATAATTAAAAAACCCCAAAACAAAACACTACAACAAAGCACAAAAAATGGCAAATTAAAGAGCTGATTATTCAGACACAAGGTGCGACTTATATATGGGGTCGTCTTCTTCTTCAAGAGGCATTTTTTAACATGTGCAACTTAAACTACGGAACATACGCTACATTCATCACTAATTACCGAGGTTAACACAGTAAAACACGTGTACTTATTTCCATTGTGCGCCTCAAAAATGTAATATTAAAAAGTTAAAACCAAAGAACAGAAATGCAGCAGCACAATTTTTTTAAACTCCTGACAGTAAATGCTAAACTCAGAAGATTGATTGTTCAGATTCACTTTGTTGTCCTCAAAACTCCTACAATACTTCCTACTTCTCCATTTTCCAGTTTTTCCCTGTCTTTCCCTTCCAGAATCCCATCACGGTCCTCTCATCCCAGTACTGTCGGCAACATGGCGCCCAGGAGTTCCAGACCATTCTTTGGAGATATCTGTGCACTTTCTTCCTCTTCCCAGCCCCTGTTGCTGCAGTTTCAACCTGCCTGCCGACTGAAACGGCTGCCAGGTGCTTCTGGCTCCACCATATGTCCTCTGACACGCTTCCTTCGGGAGGCGGCAGCGTGGAAGGAGGGGTTAAGGTTTAAACTTTTCTGGAGCTACTTCTGAGAAACTCTCTCAGATGACATGTGGCAAAAAAAAAAAAAAAACCCTCCACAAAACTAAAATCCGCCCTTAAGTCGCGTTTGTGCTGAAGCCCCGAGCATGGTTCAGATATCAGGATGGCACGGGTTTCCTTGCTGTGTTCCCACAGGATCTCCAGCCCAGATCCTCTTTTGGCGAGCCAGTTGGCTTGGTGTGGCGCGGTGACTGCGTCCCGATCTTCAGCTCAGACTCTGTCAGTCAGTCACACTCCGCTGGGCCGCGACTCCAGCAGTCGGGCAGGAGTTCATTCGTTTTATGATGTCTTTGTCTGAGTGTTTCGCCAACTGCCAGACGCTTCTCTGAACGCCTCTGAAACCTCTGCCCGTGCCTGGAACCTTTTACTTTCTCTGTTTGCCATCCAAAGCTGTGATGCCGAGCAGAACCGGTGACGCTGTGGATGCAGCTGCGGCGGGTTCCAGGTACGGCCCGTCAGCCCGCGGTTAGTTCTGCAGCATAAACAATCACTAAATGTCCCCTTTGGTTTTTAATCAGAAAACTCTCCGGTATAAGAGGACCTGTTGTTTTTCAGCTGAACTAAGCAAACAACAATCTCAGCAGGGTTCTTGCGCAGAGAGTGACACGCGACGGTCTGTCCCTCATTACGTCCCCACTGTGCCCTTTCCTATCAAACATGCGGCCTGTGCAGCCCAGCGGTGTCCTGACGTTTCCATGGCTGCAGGATGTATTGTGACAGAGCTTAAATGTGAGGAAGAGGAGCCTCCATCACCCGTCACCTCGCTCAGATGAAAGGCCCCAACAGCAGTCAGCCACCCTGCTGGACACAGCTCAGCTGTTCCAAGAAGTGTTTGACAGCAGTGGCAGGTAGTTGACCTTCTCTCTGGCTTTTTGCACTTTCTTTTTTACATTCCTTCACCCCCTCCATTTCTCTCTCTCTGTCTTGGCCACGCCAGCCCTGCAGCCCCTTGGGTGTTTTCAGCAGCTAACACTTCCAGGCGACTGTAGTTCATCATTACTTTCAGCCAAGAACATTATGTTTTCTCCTGCGCCTGATCCAATACTGAACTTTTTTTTAGTTAGTTTGTTTAACCAAAAACCTACGGTGGCTCCCAATTTTAGATAACAACAGGAAAATCAGAAAACACAAACACACAAGTCAAATCTGAATGATCCACGGCACCACAGAACTGCCTTGCATCCTAGCAGACAACGGCCCAAATGCTGAGTGATGCAACGACTGAAAGCAGTGTGATGTACATAGTTTGGTTGCTGGTTATATTTATAATAAAGTTTATGTTTAAACTGTGAAAAATAGAGTCTTAATTACATTTCTTTGCCCGGTTCTGTTAACTAAATGTTAGGAGTCATTGCCATATTTTATGTGTAGTCTATATCAGCAGATATATTGGTATTGTACATTTTTTTTACACTTTAATATTGGTATGGTATCGGCCAAAAAGTCCATATCGGTTAATTTGCACTGACAAGGGGCAGGATTGCTTTCTAATTGCTGATACTTTCTATGCCTTTTTACACCTTCCTTTCAATACTTTTACCCTGTGTCATTTCACATTATTACACATAATTTATGGGTATCTATGATTTGATTTCATTGTATGTGTCTGTTGCATGGGTTGTTACTGACATACTGACATCTGGTGAAAATGTCATGTCATTAGCACCTTCAGAAATATATTTACTGAGAAAAATGGTGATGTGTTCTATACTTATTTTTTTGTTTTATTATATAAATAATAAAGTTTTATATATATATGGCTTGATTACTTCCAGCACTCAATTAAAACCGAGTCGGGTCTCACTTAAATTGTTCTTTAAGCGAGTGATCGTCATGGCATTACTATTTTGAGCTTTTCCTCAGGTCGGCTCCAGTTAAATTACAATTAGCAGTCACGCTCACTTCAAGCAAATACAAGATCTGTTAGAAAAGTATCTGACCTTTTTATTTTTTTCACAGTTTCTAGAAAAAATTGATGCAGCAAAGCTCCAAATCGTTCAGACATTTATTCGCAATAAAAATCCGATGAGAGGGGTGGACCACTGCTCACTCAAAGCCTGCTCACAGGCGAATGACGCAACCGACAGGCGTGAAAAAACTCATGCATGCTCATGAAGGTTCAAGCTTGGCAACCACACCAAATCAAATATTGTAGCATATATGCTACAATATTTGACTAAAAAAATAAAAAGGACCCTTACTTTATTGACAGCCCTCGTACGAGGTCTGTCAGAAAAGTATCTCACCTTTTTATTTTTTTCAAAAACTATATGGATTTCATTCATATGTTTTTACGTCAGACATGCTTGAACCCTCGTACGCATGCGTGAGTTTTTCCACGCCTGTCGATGACGTCATTCGCCTGTGAGCACTCCTTTTGGGAGGAGTCGTCCAGCCCCTCATCGGAATTCCTTTGTCTGAGAAGTTGCTGAGAGACTGGCGCGTTGTTTGATCAAAATTTTTTCTAAACCTGTGAGACACATAGAAGTGGACACGGTTCGAAAAATTAAGCTGGTTTTCAGTGAAAATTTTAACGGCTGATGAGAGATTTTGAGGTGATTCTGTCGCTTTAAGGACTTCCCACGGTGCGAGACGTCGCTCAGCGCTCTCAGCCGCCATGGTCAGCCTGTTCAAGCTGAAAACCTTCACATTTCAGGCTCTATTGATCCAGGACGTCGTGAGAGAACAGAGAAGTTTCAGAAGAAGTCGGTTTCAGCATTTTATCCGGATATTCCACTGTTAAAGGAGATTTTTTTTAATGAAAGACGTGCGGACGGATCCGCGCGTCGGGACGCAGCCGACGCGGCGCGGCGGCACAGGAAAACACCTCCGTGTTGATAACCATTTGTGAAATCCAGGCGGCTTTTGATGGCTTTCAGTGGAGTGAGTATATGAGAAATTGTTTAACAGCAGGACATGTTCCAACTTGTCTTTAAGGCTTTCAACAGAGGTGTTTTTCCTGTGGCGGAGCGTCGCGGCGGCTGCGTCCCGACGCGCGGACCCGTCCGCACGTCTTTCATTAAAAAAATCTCCTTTAACAGTGGAATATCCGGATAAAATGCTGAAACCGACTTCTTCTGAAACTTCTCTGTTCTCTCACGACGTCCTGGATCAATAGAACCTGAAATGTGGAGGTTTTCAGCTTGAACAGGCCGACGACGGCGGCTGAGAGCGCTGAGCGACGTCTCGCACCGTGGGAAGTCCTTAAAGCGACAGAATCACCTCAAAATCTCTCATCAGCCGTTAAAATTTTCACTGACAAACCAGCTTAATTTTCGAACCGTGTCCACTTCGATGTGTCTCACAGGTTTACAAAAAATTTTGATCAAACCACGCGCCAGTCTCTCAGCAACTTCTCAGACAAAGGAATTCCGACGAGGGGCTGGACGACTCCTCCCACAAGGAGTGCTCACAGGCGAATGACGTCACCGACAGGCGTGGAAAAACTCACGCATGCGCACGAGGGTTCAAGCATGTCTGACGTAAAAACATATGAATGAAATCCATATAGTTTTTGAAAAAAATAAAAAGGACCGTTACTTTATTGACAGCCCTCGTATATATATATGAAAAAAATGTCTTTATCAAATAGCAAAGAGTATGTAATGAAACAAAGAACTGCACTGTAAAAATGCACATGAACAGACATTTATATCTATGTGAGTGTGCAGTGAGGTGCACTGTTGCAGCGCAATTTTTAAATTTATTTTCATTTATATAGCGCCAAAACACAACAGAGTTGCCTCAAGGTGCTTCACACAAGTAAGGTCTAACCTTACTAACCCCCAGAGCAGCAGTGTTAACCCCTTAACGCCTATCGTCGCATATATGCTACAATATTTGACTCAAATATGCAACATCCCAAATTGACCAGTATGCCTGTTTGCAACATACCATTATTATTATTATAACATTATAACATAAAGTCATTACCAAAATACCAAAATTACTATTTATTTTTTGTGTAAAAGTGAAATTAATAATCTCAACATTATTTACCATCTATTTAAAGGCAAAAACACACACAAAACTTTTTTATATACAGCTATATAAATTTGGGCATTAAGGGGTTAAGGAAAAACTCCCCCTGAGGAAGAAACCTCTAGCAGACCAGACTCAAAGGGGTGACCCTCTGCTTGGGCCATGCTACAGACATAATTACAGAACAATTCACAAAACGAATATACAGGAAATGCTGTTGGTGCACAGGACAGGAGGGTCTCCAGCACAAATACAACTCCCATCTTTGGATGGAGCTGCACCTTAAACAGAGAGAGAGAGAGAGAGAAAAAAAACAGAATCAGGCATCAGAAAGACAAGAAATACAGTATAATTTGTCAGCATTAAACAACAAGAAAAACAAGAAATACTAAGGTGATCGCCGGCCACAAGCCCTAAGCTTCACTAAAAGACCCAGAAGTTAGGTAAAGTTGAGGCCGTGACACGCTCCATTTCCTAATAAAATGAAATAAAAGAGTAAAAAGCGTAGAACTATACTATGCCAGTAAGCTAGCAATACGAAAAGGAAAATAAGTGCGTCTTAAGTCTGGACTTGAAAATCTCCACAGAACCTGACTGTTTTAATGATGCAGGGAGATCATTCCACAGAACAGGTGCACGATAAGAGAAAGCTCTGTGACCCGCAGACTTTTAATTCACCCTAGGGACACAAAGTATTCCTGCAGCCTGAGAACGCAAAGCCCGGCCGGTACGTAAGGTTTAATTAGGTCAGCTAGGTAGGGAGGTGCTAGTCCATCAACAGTTTTATCGACTATTAGAAGAACCTTAAAATCTGATCTCACTGGCACAGGAAGCCAGTGAAGGGATGCAAAAATGGCTGTAATGTGGTCGAACATTCTGCTTTGTGTCAAAAGTCTGGCAGCAGCATTTTGAACCAATTGGCGAGCCCTAATGCTGGATGCGGTAAACCAGAAAATAAAACATTGCAGTAGCCCAATCTAGAAGAGATAAACGCATGGATCAGGGTCTCATACATACATACACACACACACACACACACACACACACACACACACATATATATATATATATATATATATATATATATATATATATATATATATATATATATATATATACTCTCTTAAAAAGGTATTTTGGACAATTGTGACTTATACTCTCGTGACTTATATACAATTTTTCTCTTAAAAAGGTATTTTGGACCATTGCGACTTATACTCTGGTATAACTTATATACATATTTTCTCTTAAAAAGGTATTTTGGATCATTGCGACTCATATTCTGGTATAACTTATATACAATTTTTCTCTTAAAATGGTATTTTGGACCATTGCGACTTATACTCTGGTATAACTTATATACATATTTTCTCTTAAAAAGGTATTTTGGATCATTGCGACTCATATTCTGGTATAACTTATATATAATTTTTCTCTTAAAAAGGTATTTTGGACCATTGTGACTTATACTCTGATATAACTTATATACATTTTTTTCTCTTAAAAATGTATTTTTGGCCTTTAATTGTCTTTACTTGTGTGAAGTGTCATGAGGCAGCTTTGTTGTGATTTGGCGCTATATAAATAAAATAAATTGAAATTTAAGTGAAATCAAAATAACACTGACCTACAAATTTTTAGAAGTTGTCCACTTTCTAAATAAAAAGTGCTATTTACTATGGAGTTTGGCTTGTTGAATTCAACTCAACATTGACAATAAAAACAGCTGATTGGCTGCTGTTTCCAAAATATGTAAGTTTTTTATATTTTACGCCTACATAATTACATTGTGTTGATAGTAGAGTTTTCATGATAAGTCATAAACATAGGTCTTTTTCATGTTTCTCTGATTGTTTATATTATAATATTATTTCATCTGTTCCCTTTTTGTAATACTTTAAAAAGCAGAAAAATGGTTATATATTAACCTTTAGTAGTACAGTAGTAACATATATTAAAAAATTAGAGCAATCAACAATTTCAAACACCATTAACCGAAAGTGGCCAAAAATGAATAAAGTTTGACTACATTTATTTCAGAAGTATTTTGGGTGAAGGCCAGTATAAACTAACTGCAAAAATGTTTGTAATTATTGAACAAAAATAGTAAGTGTTGTATTTGGCACCAATGATGACCCTATTTCGACAGAAAAGGGACAGAATGTTTTTTTTCTGTCAAAACTGAATTTTGCACAACAACAATATAAACAAATTCCCAATGTTTTCCATGCATGGGTTTTCAGTATTGTTGGTGTTTTTGTTGACATTCTACACTTAAACCCCCCCCCCCCCAAAAAAAACAGAAAACAACTTAAATAAGTACATCGGTTGCACATGACCAAAATATGTCAAATTAACACAATTTTCATACGTTTCTAGTTGTAATTGAGAAACACAAGAAGATTAAGTTATTTGGACACATTCTGATCATGTGCAACCGATGTACTTATTTAAATCATGTAAATTTAACTTTTTTTTTTTTTTAGTGTGCACACCTGTGTGTTCCATGCAACAACTTGCCGGTCATTTGATCCATGTTTAATGCATGGGAGATGTACCTCTTGCCTTGACTTGAAAAAAAAAAAACTACTTTGGTTACCACCCCATCAATCTCATCCTGTGCTGGTCTACTATCAAACAACAACAACAAAATTTAAAATTTTAAACTTTGCAAGGAAGGTGAGGGTTGGATTTTATTTGGCATCGTAGAATCATGAAATAGTGTTTTATGAGTCATTTTGTTCCAGACAAGGTGAATTTTCCAATACTATTCATATATTGTAATTTTGCTGGAAACAGAGATTATCACAAAATTGATTTACAGCACTGAAAAAAGTAAACATGAAATCCAACAGGCTTATTTTTTTCAGGGAGGGTAGTGGGCTTGCCCCTGAAAAAGTTTAAGTGTAACCAACACTTTCTTCATATGATGTCTTCACCAAATTTCACTTAAATCCATTCATGTCACCCAAGCCAATCTTTGGAAACTGAAGAAATTGGAAAACAAACTCTTTTCAACATGTAGCATCAACCACACATGCTCCTAATTTCCACTACAAGATTGTCCTGTGCAACAAGTCCGCCCACATCCAGCAGATTGCAGTGTTTAGCTGATGATAAACACGTCTAACATAACTAAAACAAACGTATTTGTACTGATTGTATTAATTTGTTTTATACATATTCTTTTGCTGCGTCAGAGTTAAACAACATGCAGTCATTTTATCATGTTTATATGCTATTTTAATTATTAATTTATTGTTTTTGATTTCTCTTGTTAACAATCTGGAGGGGACGGACTCATTCATTCATTCACTTACTGAACTTTAGAAGGGACACGCCTAGGCTTTTAGAAAGAATATAACCATTTTCATTTAACTTAGTGGCTTAGAACAGATAATACTGCAATTAGAAGTGGGTCTACTAAAAGGAGTGGGTTAAGATTTTCAGTGTTAATTATTTTACTTAGCAAGGGAGTGTTTTGTAACTTGTTGGTAATACGCACTCTAATGAGTGCCCTATAACTGTATGCCAGCCGCGCTCCATTTTGCACCTTGGTGTGCACCTTCCAGGCTTCATTCATGTGCAGAGCTGCACAATCGATCATATTCAAACACAGTTAAGGTCACAGGAAAATTTGTGGGAGACTTAATGTCAAATACTGTATCAGGGGACAAAAAGGGATGGGAAAATGGATCGCTGCTCAGGAGAAGGGGTTAAAATGCATAAATTATGGTGCAGATATGGAGTTCGATGAAGGTTATTAAATCATAAGAGCCTCCACAGGCTAAATGAAGGGAGTTTTTAATCAAGCGGCAACTCCAGTGCTGAAAAATGAAGCCAGCGTGGAATTGCTAAAACCTGCAGTTTCTTAAATGGCCACTTGAAGGTGGCTCCAAAAGCAAGTCACTTCTCATAGACCCACATGTTAAATGGTCCAACTTTACAGCCTGGTACACAAAACAGTTTTGGTCTCTTGCTAGTTTCCTCATTCATAACAACAACACGGGGTAAATTTTTAAAATAATTGTTCATTTATAACTCATCAATTTAAGATATTTAAGGCATAATCTTAAGAATAATTAGGGGTGTGGTCACTCTGGGTGACAGGTGTGCGTCATCAAGAGCAGTAACAGGAGTCCAGACTCTAGGGCCTTGCTAGCAATGGCTGCTAGCTGATGTGAGCTCCACCATGTTTGCCTTTTCTGACCATTTTATTACAAATATCTGATATTTATTTGTGGCTGACTATGAGGTTAACTATATTAACGGACCATCTAAGAAGTCTGTGCTCCAGTATTTCCAGTGTTTGTATTGTAGTACAACTAGCACGAATGAGCAGAATCTAAAATCTCTGTGAAACTCTGGAGAAGGCTCTCTCCAGGGGTCCAAATTTCCTGTATTCAATGTAGGTTGATGTAAGTCAGCAGAGGGCGATGTTGTATTGGCAAAGCTTGATATTTGGTGATGGTCCACTGACTTACTATGGCGGACGAACTGGTAGCACACACTGCATAGCAGTAGCACAGCTTGGCAGGGCTGATTGCCTACTCAACATTTGAGATGTCATGTGACATAGCCTATATAAACCCAACATAACTCCAATTTCGTCACTTGCTACGGGTGTGTCGTCAAGACAGGTTTTACATATTCCTTCACATTTCTACATATTTATGCCCAAGGGGTTCCAGAGGAGGTGGTGCATCCAGCCAAGCCTCAGACATTGACGAGCAGAGACTAACAGAATAGTAACGGTGTGCTAGCAGAGGATACGTAGTGGTAGGGGAGCTCAACTCTTGCAAGTGGATTCAGTATGAACGTCAAAGACTTTAAGACCACGACCAACATCAGCGTTGCCTGACTTTGGTTGACTTAGCTCCTTGTGGAGTCTGGCGGACATTGATGTTGGTCGATTGCCGGGCTCATCATCAAAGTGTGAACGGGATCTTCTGAAAACCACTGCCAAGTCCAACACCCGAACCCAATCCAGCTGGTGGAGTGGGTTCATGTTTGAGGTTCATTCATCCCTCTCAGACCACACCTGCCTTTGCCACACTCCGCCTCTTTAGCCGTGGGTTATGGATTGGCTGGGGATTCGGTGGTGTCAGGCTTTATGGAGCTACCCCACTTGAATTTCGAACCTGCTCTTCAGAGGATCTCTCGGTGACGTCACAGAGGGTTTGTCCAGTATGTGCGCAGTCTGTGGTCTTCTGACTGAATTCTGAGACTGTATCTGCATATAAGGGGCAGGGGTTTGGCCGTTGAATCTTAACAGTTATGGTGCATATTTCCATTTCTCCGGCAGACAGCATCCCGTGTCTTCATCTTGCCTACCAATGGTGAAATGTCAGCATACTTTCAGGCTGCTCTAAATTAAACATTCATTCCCACGGAGTATACAGCTGTAGAGCTATTCTTGCCATCTCATCCCACGCTGATTTTTTTTTTTCACATCGATAGCTGTGGCCAAACAAGGAACACGACACTTTTTCTCACTTTGGACCAGATGGTAGCTGAGTATTTCTTTTTTTTTGTTCCTCTCTCTTTGTTTTCAAATATGCCAACATTTCATTTGCTCGGCTTAATTTTCTTGTGGTATTTGAAAGGTCCCAGGCCGTGATACGTGCAACGGCCAAGAAAGTTGAAGACTTAAGATGGGGAGGGGATATTTTATTAATGGGGACTATTAATATTCCATCGCAGTGGGACAGCTGTGTTTCTTTTTGCAGAAGCATAATGAATAACTGAGCGCCTCCACGGTACTCGATTCCTCAGCATGAATATTCAGGCAATGCATCATGGGAGTGTTGAGAGGATCTACTCTGTAGTGGATCACACCCAAGTATTTTGTCTCACCTCTCTGTTCCTCTCCATTTCCTCCCAGACCCACTCAGGCATGCGACTGATGTTCGTAGTATCTGGGGACGGACACCTATAGACCACGTGGTTGACTCTCAATAACGCTGTCGTTAAAGGCTGGATTGACTGATTGCGCTGTTGTGGGGTTTTAATTGATTGATTAATTGTAGTTCCTGAGCGGAGATGTGATTGATTACGAGCAGTCAGCTGTCCGAGTCGACGGGGTGAGATGTAATTTCCTAGAGTACGCTCCCGCTTTTATCCTGGAAAGCTTCTTTTGTGTGAGATGCACCATCACACATTGGTCGCCTCTTGTTCCGTCCCTCTGCCAGGTTTTAGCGTGTGCGTGATCACATGTGGTGGTGCCGCGAGCACTGCATGTCCCGTTCTTGTTCCAGGTGCACTCAATAATGGCAGATCTATTGGGTTGAGTAGATGCCACAAAGCCCTCAGGGTCTTATCTCTCATAGAACCCTCGCAAGGAAATAGAAACTTTAACAAAGCAACAAAGAGTGAAAAATAACAACAAAAAAATGTGTGTAACAGTGAGGAAAGGGGCATGAAATCTCAATGAAAGAGTGATGACAAAGAAGGAACGAAGGTGAAGACAGTCACATACAGTGAGAAATCCTTCCAGCAGTAAAGTGAATACTGTCCCACTGGGTCCATCAGTACCAAAACAGGTCCAGACTGTTTGGACGTCAGACTGTATAACTTCACATGTAGATTTTCTGAAGTGGTTTTATCTGGATGTTGCCATGTTCGCACTCCCTGACTCCACCTGACTTCAGGCTAAACCATAAATAAGTGAAGTGGTGGATAAGGTTAAGATCAGGATGCCCAAGGCGAGATGAATGAAACCTAACTCTATCTCAAACTTATCCAGCTTGCTAAGGCTAAGAGGCTAAAGTTGGTTCTGGTGTTTGGAGTCCACCCAGTCTTACGCTTTTTTTCCATACAACTCTCACAAAATGAGTCACATTTTCATGATGTGTCATTTTTATTTTACTATTTCTAACCCTATCCCTTCCGCAAACCCTAACTATAACCATAACATAACCCTCTCCCTTCCACTAATCCTAACTATAACCATAACATAACCCTCTCCCTTCCCCTAATCCTAACCATAACCATAATCCAACCCTCTCCCTTCCCCTAACCCTAACCATAACCATAACATAACCCTCTCCCTTCCCCTAATCCTAACCATAACCATAATCTAACTCTCTTCCACTCCCTTCCCCTAACCCTAACCATAACCATAATCCAACCCTCTCCCTTCCCCTAACCATAACCATAACCATAATCTAACCCTCTCCCTTCCCCTAACCCTAACCATAACCATAATCCAACCCTCTCCCTTCCCCTAACCATAACCATAATCTAACCCTCTCCCTTCCCCTAACCCTAACCATAACCACAATCCAACCCTCTCCCTTCCCCTAACCATAACCATAACCATAATCTAACCCTCTCCCTTCCCCTAACCCTAACCATAACCACAATCCAACCCTCTCCCTTCCCCTAACCATAACCATAACCACAATCCAACCCTCTCCCTTCCCCTAACCATAACCATAACCATAATCTAACCCTCTCCCTTCCCCTAACCCTAACCATAACCACAATCCAACCCTCTCCCTTCCCCTAACCATAACCATAACGTAGCCTAACCCAAAAACAGTAAAACAAGCAGAAGAACAAATGAGTGATCAAACAGAACATATGAAAAATAAAAAATGAATGAGTGAACAGAAAAATGAAAATCATGGGGAAGATTGAAGCTACAGATTCCTTTCTGTTCTTGCTCTGAGCAGAACGCCTTTCAAAATAAAGCTCCCTCCATGTGGTCTGCTGGTGGTTTCATAAAGGACAGGACCAGCTGTAGTTTTTCCTAATCGTTTATTAAAACAATGAAAGAGGAACCTGTGCTTTCTATGAAATATCTCATAAAGATGTGTTTTATGATTGTGTGAACTGGGCCGGCTGTGATTAGAGAGGCGCAGATGCGTTGTGTTCAACATGTAACTTTACTTGTGAAGAATCCCCTGCAGTGTGCTTTGATTGAATTTAGCTCTCTGCAAGATGCTCAAATCACAATTTAGTGTAAGACCAAAAAGTTCACAGCTGTCCATAGTAAAGTCCTCATGAGATTTGAGTGGGCAGCATATCACAGCAATCCATCAAACACACATTCCCAAAAGCGCTGAATGGCAGAATGAAACTGGCAACAAATCACTTTCTCACAATCTGCAAGAAAATAAACACATGCATGCAAACACAGCTAAATATTCATCCTGCTGTTAGTTTGTCCACTTACTTATGGACACTGCGTGTACGAGCCCATTGTGACTGTTTTATTTTTAAATCGTGATTCCAAAAATCAACACTGCCCAAATACTTTGATCTGGATCTGATTCCTTTATCGGTCCTTGAGAGTGGCTGTTATTTTTGGGGGTGTTTGTCAGGAAAATGATAATTTCTGTACATTGATTACAGACCCTGCAGCGGCTTTGCTTTGAACCTTGAACCAATGAAGCAGCACTTCGATCTTCAATCTGCTGCTTCGTTGGTTTTTGGTTTATTTCGCTTTATCTTAATTTTTCCCTACTAAAACCCCAAAGAGCACATGTCTGTGGGTAATATTTACCTTTTTTTTATGTTAAACCGACCTGTTATGGTCTTTTGAAACAGTTGATAGATGTATTTTATAACTTAAAAATGTGATCAATGCTAACGCGATAGCATGTCTATGGCATTTTCAATGTTAAAGTTAGCGTTAAGCTGAGCCATTATCAAGCCTCCCTCCCCAGCGCGCAAAGGATTCTGGGATACTCTAAAACCATGAATACTAAGCATGGCAGCCATCTTGGGAAATGCAGCC
The DNA here is from genome assembly GCF_902500255.1 of Thalassophryne amazonica. Lineage (NCBI taxonomy): Eukaryota > Metazoa > Chordata > Actinopteri > Batrachoidiformes > Batrachoididae > Thalassophryne > Thalassophryne amazonica. The sequence continues at coordinate 11,579,728 of NC_047118.1, forward strand.
ATTTTGAAAATCTGAGTTGCTTACGGTCATTAGAGTAATGTCGAAGAAGTATTTTTGCCCAATTTGGAGCTTGTACCAGCATTTCATATATACTTTGAAAGACATAGACTATCATCCTCATGAAAAGACATGAGGGGTGATTGAGAAGTTTTGAGCCTGACCCAGAAAAACAAAGACAAACATGTCTAAAGACCAGTTGGATAACTGTCTGTTTCACATTTTATTTGCACCAAAGAGATAAGAATATCAGGGAAGTGATTGTGGACTCATGAGGGTGCTGGACGGAGGTGCATGGAGATGCTGATACGAGGGGTGATTGACCCAGAAAAAGTAGGAAGTGGTTCTCCATCTTTTGCATTCTGAGAAACCAACATTTCCCATCATCACACCTATTGAGTCAAAACTTCACACATTCATGAGAAATGTTGGTTTCTCAAAATGCAAAAGATGGAGAACCACTTCCTACTTTTTCTGGGTCAATCACCCCTCGTATCAGCATCTCCATGCACCTCCGTCCAGCACCCTCATGAGTCCACAATCACTTCCCTGATATTCTTATCTCTTTGGTGCAAATAAAATGTGAAACAGACAGTTATCCAACTGGTCTTTAGACATGTTTGTGGCACCAGCAACACAATGTAGTCCAAAGGTTCCTACACAGTTAGAACTTAATTGGAGTTTATATCTCTATGGACCAAATGGCAACTGGCCGTCTTTTCTCTCTGTCACACTGATTGTCCAGTCAACTAAATGTTAGAGCAAAAGAGTTTTCAAACAATAAGAATTTTCTCCTGGCATGCCTTAAAGTCAGTCATAGTAAGAGAGTGTGTGTGTGTGTGTGTGTGTGTGTGGGGGGGGGGGGGGGGGGGGGGGGGGGGGGGGGGGGTCTGTGAGTTTCTGAATGACTTCATGGATGTTGGTTTCTACTCTGCAGCAGGGTTCCACACTGACTGTCTTCTAGGTTCCCTATGGGGTTCGGCAGCAGAAGCACTAACAAAGTGAACGCTGCTAACCCTTCCCATCTCCATTACAGGCGGAAAGTAACGGATTAATGCCAGGGGCAAGGCTAATGACTGTCATGGCCACAGAAATCCGATTTAGTGCATCCACGGCAGAAAGGCATGAAGCCAAAATCTCCCATAAGACCCAGTGTGAAGGGCTTTAATAAAGGAGACACTCTGCTCTGGGATTCTTATTCTTTGGGGAAAAGTTAGGAAATTACATGAAATAGATGCAGATGTTTCTTCCAGCTTCCACACATCTGTAAAGCATCAAAAGAAATACAATCAGTCAGTGGGTACGAGGGGTGTAACAATTTACCGAGGTCACTACATCAATACACGGACCTCTGAATTGCTCTAAATGCATCATGAACTAGTCTCGATTTCACAGTTTCAATTCGGTTGATTTAAACTGGTCAACTTTACAAGGTCAGCGGCGAGTTTCTCATGAGACTGGTCACAGCGACGTTAACGTTGCCAAAAACAAAATTAACATGTCTGTTATTCATATTTGTGGGTGGTATAAGAGATATATGCACGTGTTTGAACTTTACATTTGATTTACCGTTTGGTAATATGGTTACACTGGTTCAGAATAGGGAAGTTATGCTATGCTCTTTATGCTATGCTAACAACAGCTGGCTTCTTCTTCTGGGTTTCTTCTATGCTGCAGTTTCTGCCACTGTATGTGGTGTTGCCCCCCACTAGTGAACAAACGGTGCCAATGTGCTCCACCGCTGTAGTAAAAACTTCAAATATATCCATGGTTTTTCATGAAAAATGTATTTGAAGGTAAGCATCCGCACTTTTGATTTATTATAATTAACATAGAAAACAAGTAAACTGCCCATAATAATAATAATGACTTGGATTTTCAAGACATCCAAAGCACTTTACAAGTTTCATTATTCATTTTTAATTTTTAAATTTATTTTCATTTATATAGCTCCAAATCATAACAAAGTTGCCTCTAGGCGCTTCACACAAGTAAGGTCTAACCTTACCAACCCCTAGAGCAAGCACACAGGCGACAGTGGTAAGGAAAAACTCCCTCTGATGATTTGAGGAAGAAACCTCAAGCAGACCAGACTCAAAGGGGCGACCCTCTATTCATTTACACACATTGATGGTGGTAAGCTACTAGTGTAGCCACAGCTGCCCTGGGGCAAACTGACGGAAGCATGGCTGCCATTCGGCCCCTCCAACCACCACCTCATTCATACACCAGCAAGGTGGGTTAAGTGTCTTGTCCAAGGACACAACGGAAATATGCAGATTTTCTTTTTTTGACTGGTTGATAGGCAGATTTGAACCGCCGACCCCTTCGGTCATAAGACGGCTCGACCTATCAACTCTACCCAATAGCTCAGTTACCTTACCCATAAAGGTAAGAGACCCAACTGTAAGCTGATTTTTGACTGTCAGCCCATGTTATTTTCGCCAACAAGTTAAATTTTCAAATACAGAAACAGTCGAGACCTTGCCTCACATTGGAGCAGGTTTTGTCGCCATCTACTGGGCGAGGTGTGCAGTTCAGGGCTTACGTACATTTCCTACCTGAAATCCAACATTCTGTATAAAAGGCATTTTTAAATGTCAGATATGTATGATGTTTTTTGGCAGGCAGATCTGTGAGCTCCAAGTATTAATTAATGTATAAAAACATGGATTTTGACAGTTTTACTATTCTTGAGTTTTAGGCCGTGGAAGATTTTACAATATGAATGGGTGGAGGTACAGACAGAAGGACAGACAGCAGGACAGCAATTTCTCTTGACAAGCACAACTTACAGTTCTGAATAACTGTCAGCATGCGGTTTATTCCAATTATCATGGAAAATAACTCAACATAAAAAAAGAATTGTGCTGGATTGTATCATATCACACTGAACTGAATAATTCCACAATAAAAGCATTGTTCCTGTATCATATCGTAGTCCATGTATCTACATACATAGCGTATTGTTTTACAAGGGAGAGACGCGTCGCCTCTAATGGACAAATTTTCTTACAGATCCACTGCATGATTTAAAATTCTTTGAAGTCAAAAGAATTTTTGAATTTTTGAAGTAAAAAGAATTTTAGGGGTAAAATTGCTTGAGAGAACTGGTGGAAGCGGTACACACGACGTAGGGTCTGACACCTGAATGAATCGCCTTCTTTGCGATAGTGAATGTTCATACTTCTTGCATCTGCACGCAGGAACTTGACAACATTCATGTTTGCAGTGTGTGAGTTTGGGGGTTTGGTTTCCCACAGAAAGTCATCTCCCTATCTGGGACGTAAACATTGTAATGCAGAACATCCTTGGGGAAGTTGGGATTATACATGAAAAGGCTTTTTTTCTCTTTTTGTGGCATGTTAAGGAACCACTGTGATATGTGGCAGTGAATGTGACGAGTGCCGTCCCTGCCGCTGAGCCGCCTTTATATTCCACGCAGCACCGTCGAGGCGCTTCAGCTGTGTGACATTAAGAATATCAGATCTGAGGAATTTCTTATCGTTTAGTGCTGTTTCTCTTATTCCCTCCCTCTCTCCTCCTCTGAGTTGTCCTCCCTTGCTCCCTTTCCTGTCTAAATAGGATACACACACAAGCACACATGCCTGGGCATTGATTCGGTGAGTTCACAGTGCACGGGGGCAAGGGTGCGCGCTCACGGAAAAGTTTGTACAATTGATTCTCGGAGGGCTGGAGATGCAGAGCTGGCTCACTTTCTCATTCTGCTTCACACACTCTCTGCTTCTGTTTTGTTACCCCCTTTGTTTCTTCTGGCTGAAGGTGCATTTTCTCGATTGGACTGAAGAGGAAACAAAGAATGGAGGACACTGCTCCTCCCTCCTCCCTCGATCATCTCTTGTGTACCGCGAAGGCTGTAGAAAAATAGTTTATTATATATATATATATATATATATATATATATATATATATATATATATATATATATATATATATATAATAGGCGATTCATTCAGGTGTCAGGACCCTACGTCTTGTATACCGCTTCCACCAGTCCTCTCAAGCAATTTTACCACTAAAATTAATTTGACTTATATATATGCTTGAGGTTTCTTCCTTATAGGGAGTTTTTCCTCACCACAGTTGCCTAGTGCTTGCTCTGGGGGTTGATTGGTAAGGTTAGTCCTTACTTGCGTAAAGTGCCTTGATTTGACTTTCTTGTGATCTGGTACTATATAAATGTAATTATAAGTGAATAGTATATTGATGTGTATGTCTGTGTGTCGACATGTAGTAGTGAATTTGTATTTATGTAAATGTGACTGATTAGAATTGATGGACTTGTACTAGCAGGGGTGGGCGCTAATAAGCTTTGCTTCAGCCCACACCCTTTCGGACTCACTAGTTTTGTTTATGCGTTTGTGGAATTGTTCATTTTTTTCTATTTGAATATTTTGTGTGCCGAATAAAAAACTTTGTCACTTTGTCATATATACCTGTTTAATAATATTCAAATCTACAATGTTGTATTTTTTGTTGGAAGAACCTATTCATTAGATAAGAAGTTCAAAGTATCAGGCATGTCAAGAAAATGTTGCATAAGCTTTTAAACAGTCAAGTCCACTAACAATAAAATTTCTGAACTCTTTTCCATAATATGTCATCTATCTATAAATTCAGAAGGCCCCTGAAAAGAGGTGTTTTGCACTTTTGCTGCTTCACTGAAGCACAGGGTAAGGAGGGGAAACAAATATTAGATCTGTGTCATGTAGGGAAGAAAATCAGATTCAGGCCACTTCAGCCAGCAATGTGAACATATAACAGGTCTAAGTACTTGGACAGTGACAGTTTTGATCATTTTCTCTGCGCAACAGCATGATGTAGCTGAAATGAAACGATCGAGATGTGCTTGTGGTGCAGATTTTTAAAGCTTTATTTCAAGGGATTTAACAAAAATGTCACATTGACTATTTGAAGCATTACAGCCTTGTTTTTTATTTTTTTTTGCATGGTCCTTCCATTTTCAGAAGCCATTAGTAATTTAATGACTGTAAATATGCTTTCAACATTACTGAAGATTTTTGAACATTTTTAGCTGAAGTCGACGTGCACTTGGCTGCTGAGGTCACTGTCAACGTGCAAAATAGTAAAGAATTTGAACACATCATTCTCATGTTATTTATCAAAGCTGTGCATTTTCTAATGCATTTTGCTGTGAAATTACACATTTTCAGTTGCATTTTTCCATGAGTCTTTGCATCTAAACTCTTCAATCTAAAGACATGCAGGTTAGGTGAATTGTACACTTTATAATTGTCCAGGTCTCCCTTGTAAAATAGATCTTGATCTCAATGGGACTAACCCGGATATATAAAGGTTAAATTAAATATTGTTCATCATTTATCCAGGGGATTCACACACTGGCTTTTCCTGCAGGATCTAAGGAAAAGCTCTGACCCGGAATGGAAAGTGGTGGTCTGGGACCGTGCACTACCAAAGCAAACACCCTATACATCTCAACCTAGTGAAAGTAACCATCTACCTGCCACATCCAGGTGAAATTTGGGTGCTCCCTTGGCCTTCTCCAGCTGTCCTGGGAAAATGAACAACATGGCCAAAATGTTTCAGCTGATCTTCCCTCAAAATGCAAGTGATACTCCTTGCTTGAATCTCCCTAACTTGTTCATTTGACACAAAGTCAATCCAGTGGTATGCAATGATCCTTTGAGACCTTGTGTCAAAGACAACCACACAGTAAGACAAGAAATACCAAGACCCTGAAGACTTACACCTTCATTCTTCTACACCAAGACCCTGAAAACGTACATCTTCATTCTTCTGCACCAAGACCGTGAAGACTTACAACTTCATTCTTCTGCACCAAGACCGTGTAGACTTACACCTTCATTCTTCTGCACCAAGACCATGAAGACTTACACCTTCATTCTTCTACACTGAGACCCCGAAGATGTACACCTTCATTCTTCTGCATCAAGACCCCGAAGACTTACACCTTAATTCTTCTGCACCAAGACCGTGAAGACTTACACCTTCATTCTTCTGCATCAAGACCACGAAGACGTACACCTTCATTCTTCTGCACCAAGACCCCGAAGATGTTCATCTTCATTCTCCTGCACCAAGACCCCGAAGACGTTCACCTTCATACTTCTGCACCAAGACCCCGAAGACATTCACCTTCATTCTTCTGCACCAAGACCCCGAAGACATTCACCTTCATTCTTCTACATTGACACCCCGAAGATGTACACCTTCATTCTTCTGCACCAAGACCCTGAAGACGTACACCATCATTCTTCTACACTGAGACCCTGAAGACGTACACCTTCATTCTTCTGCAATAAAGACCCCGAAGACGTACACTTTCACTTTTCTGCACCAAGACCCTGAAGACTTACACCTTCATTCTTCTGCAAAGGAATCAGCATCTCCAAACACCTCTGTCCAGTGACCTCATGACTCGATAAGCTCTTCTCATGTGTCTCGATCTCAAACACCGAGGATGCACACAAACATCACTGCTGTGATTTAACAAATGTCTGTACAAGTTCAGCACTTTCATTGCTGGTGGCTGAGACCAGAAAGTCTTTGAAAACGTGGATCTTAGTCTTGATTTACAAACCCAGACACTCCAATGCCTCACTCAGCTTTTCAACTCCTGCAATAAGGGTATCTATTAATTCTGTAAAGATCACAGCCAGTAGCATACCTTAAAGCGCGTATTGCCACATACTGGTCTCAAACATCAAATGAGCCATTATGTAGCTCACATTAACCGTCAAGAATTTGTACATTACAGGCTGGAGTGCGTTTGTGGCCAGCTGATATTTGACTGCATTTTCTCTGAAATCCTTGTATATTTGTGAAGGAGGAAAGTCTGGGAAAGGATTAAGGGAGAACAGCAAACTGCCAAAATCTGCACAGCCTGTCAAGTTTGGAAAGAAAGAGACAGGAGAGGGAAAAAATGTCAAGAAGGAGACTGCAAATGAGGCTTGTTTCAATAAGGGGATCGATGGGGATGCAGGAAAAGATGCTGTGTGCATTGATGATAAGTGTCCACACGCAAACACAGGAGGGCAGATTCTTGGACATGTGTCGTGTGCGCGTGTGTGTGTGTGCACGCTGAGCAGATATACAACTTTTTTCCCTCACAAATTTTACCAAGTATGAGCAGTTTGTGCTGAGAAAATGCTCTTTCCAATTGGGAAGAGGCTAAATGAACAGAGGGGAAAATATACCTGTATGGGGTGCAATTTATTTCAGCATAATTCCGTTTATATTTCCATTTTCTCTGAGGCCTTGATGATAATTGTTGGTGGCTACTTTATTTTGTGAGGAATCTCCACAGGCTTGGTAAATATTTTTAGGCCGTTGCGCTGGTGCACGCAGCCTGGGACGATGTGATCATTGGGGACAACCCTTCAGCAGCTGTCCATGTCATAGGGCCTTGTGGGCAATGCACTTTTCATCACAAGTCCCATCACGACACAAATCCCGAAACAACTGGACTTACTGTTTTTTTGATAACCTTCACATCAGAGGTGTACAGTAGTGTTCAGAATAATAGTAGTGCTATGTGACTAAAAAGATTAATCCAGGTTTTGAGTATATTTCTTATTGTTACATGGGAAACAAGGTACCAGTAGATTCAGTAGATTCTCACAAATCCAACAAGACCAAGCATTCATGATATGCACACTCTTAAGGCTATGAAATTGGGCTATTAGTAAAAAAGAAGAAAAGGGGGTGGAACAAACAGGTGTGAATCAGGTGTCCCCTATTTAAGGATGAATCCAGCACCTGTTGAACATGTTTTTCTCTTTGAAAGCCTGAGGAAAATGGGACGTTCAAGACATTGTTCAGAAGAACAGCGTAGCTTGATTAAAAAGTTGATTGGAGAGGGGAAAACTTATACGCAGGTGCAAAAAATTATAGGCTGTTCATCTACAATGATCTCCAATTCTTTAAAATGGACAAACAAACAAACAAACAAAAACACAGAGACGCGGGGAAGAAAATGGAAAACAACCATCAAAATGGATAGAAGAATAACCAGAATGGCAAAGGCTCACCCACTGATCAGCTCCAGGATGATCAAAGACAGTCTGGAGTTACCTGTAAGTGCTGTGACAGTTAGAAGACGCCTGTGTGAAGCTAATTTATTTGCAAGAATCCCCCGAAAAGTCCCTCTGTTAAATAAAAGACATGTGCAGAAGAGGTTACAATTTGCCAAAGAACACATCAACTGGCCTAAAGAGAAATGGAGGAATATTTTGTGGAGTGATGAGAGTAAAATTGTTCTTTTTGGGTCCAAGGGCTGCAGACAGTTTGTGAGACGACCCCCAAACTCTGAATTCAAGCCACAGTTCACAGTGAAGACAGTGAAGCGTGGTGGTGCAAGCATCATGATATGGGCATGTTTCTCCTACTATGGTGTTGGGCCTATATATTGCATACCAGGTATCATGGATCAGTTTGGATATGTCCAAATACTTGAAGAGGTCATGTTGCCTTATGCTGAAGAGGACATGCCCTTGAAATGGGTGTTTCAACAAGACAATGACCCCAAGCACACTAGTAAACGAGCAAAATCTTGGTTCCAAACCAACAAAATTAATGCCTCGCAGATGTGAAGAAATCATGAAAAACTGTTGTCATACAACTAAACACTAGTTTAGCGATTCACAGGATTGCTAAAAAAACAGTTTGAACATAATAGTTTTGAGTCTGTTGCATCAACAGTAGATGCTACTATTATTGTGAACACCCCCTTTTCTACTTTTTTTTACTAATAGCCCAATTTCATAGCCTTAAGAGTGTGCATATCATGAATGCTTGGTCTTGTTGGATTTGTAAGAATCTACTGAATCTACTGGTACCTTGTTTCCCATGTAACAATAAGAAATATACTCAAAATCTGGATTAATCTTTTTAGTCACATAGCACTACTATTATTCTGAACACTACTGTATGTAATTTTTTTAAAAATCTCTTCAAGATGATTATGCCTGTTTTGACCCATGCATGGTGGCCTGTTCTTTTGTTTATTAGCAGGATTACTCAAACTAAACCAATGTAAAAGTCCAACAGTGTCCAACATGGAAAATGAATGGTTTCAGCAAATTCATATCATTTTTCAGTACACTGTACAAACATCCCACCTAAATTCATCCTGTTTCATGCTGTTATGTTACTCATGCAAGCAAGATAGACTTACTCCAGCTGCTGTCATTGGATCACATAATTTGATTTCACATGAAGGTTTGTTCTAGTGGGCACAACTAGCAAATCAATCACCCTATTCTTCAATCTCTTTTTGAATGTCTTGGCTCAAAGGGCACACAGTAGTTTCATGCTCAGCGTGTGGCTGCACCAATCGCCCATGGGCAAAAGAAGGATATTTTGTTCATGAGATTTCCATCAGACCCAGAAAGATGAGCTAAATAATAAGCAGCAATATAACAGACTAAGTGGGAGCCATTTTAAAGATGTAAAGATTTAAAGACTTTACTTATGGAGACTTATGGAGAAGGTTTGGACCAGCCTTTGTCTGTGGATCATTGGTGGTCTCTGACTGATCCCTACTGGTCCATGAGTATATTGGTAAAATATCATATTTTAAATTAAGATCATATTAAACATTTTCTCAAACTGTTTAAAAATGGCTCTACAGTCTTATAGATAGTATACTGTATGTATTAATTTCATTAATACATACCAATTCGGATCAGGGAGACAGATACCCTCTCTACTTTTAAGATTAGGCTTAAAACGTTCCTTTTTGCTAAAGCTTATAGTTAGGGCTGGATCAGGTGACCCTGAACCATCCCTTAGTTATGCTGCTATAGACTTAGACTGCTGGGGGGTTCCCATGATGCACTGAGTGTTTCTTTGTCTTTTTGCTCTGTATGCACCACTCTGCATTTAATCATTAGTGATTGACCTCTGCTCCCCTCCACAGCATGTCTTTTTCCTGGTTCTCTCCCTCAGCCCCAACCAGTCCCAGCAGAAGACTGCCCCTCCCTGAGCCTGGTTCTGCTGGAGGTTTCTTCCTGTTAAAAGGGAGTTTTTCCTTCCCACTGTAGCCAAGTGCTTGCTCACAGGGGGTCGTTTTGACCGTTGGGGTTTTACGTAATTATTGTATGGCCTTGCCTTACAATATAAAGCGCCTTGGGGCAACTGTTTGTTGTGATTTGGCGCTATATAAATAAAATTGATTTATTGATTGATATTAACTCATCTCGTATGTAAATTATTGTTTTGTCATTTTCTGAGGAGGTAGGTGGTCTGCAAGATTTTTTCTTTTTTATTGGTTAAGTGGTCCTTGGTCTGAAACAGTTTGAGAAACAATGGTCTAGACTATAGTCTGTATTCTATTATTTAGGATCCTGTCTCACTGGGCACAACTGTTGGAGAGCAGTTGGAGATATGAATTAGTGACCAAACATGCGAATGAGTGACACTGTCACAGTTGGTATCACCCTGAAGTGGTCACTCACAGCTGAAACAATGACATGTTTGCACAACAAGTGTTCAGCTCTTATTATGCTGCTATTATCCATGTAAATAGACTGTGGAAATTCCCCCACTGTTCCCAGTAATGACAAAATAAAATAAATAATAAAACAATAAATATATAATAAAGTACATACAGCACTCACTGACTTGCAGAATGAAGTCCCTGCAAGATGTATTGTCCTATCTTCCATGTCCAGTATATAATCCACAGCTCATATGATCTTTTTGTGCTTGGCTTCAAGATCCGCAAACAGCGATTATTCATGGGCTGGAACAGTTTCTGCTCTGTGACGCAGCAATGTCCAGCAGTGTTTAAGGGGTGTGTGTCCTTTAATTTGAATTGATTTATTCAGCAATATCATTGTAAGTCCTTTTGGGGTTGGGGTCTCCACAGCAGGTCTGAGGCAGATCTGCACTTTGATTTGGCACAGATACATCCTCTTCCGTCCTCCTGCATTTTGGCTGTAAATGGACATATGATGTCACATTGTCACTGCATGGCATTTAGTGAAAAGACTTTCCCAGTTTAAAGACACATATGAGCACTGTTGGAGCTGGATATGAGCAGAGTGCGCTGTTTAATGAAAGCATGTCATCATATTTCCTCCCTGTTTGTCCGTCCCTCACAACAAGGACAAAGAACTCCCACTGCATGTCCTCAGAGAGAGAGACAGACAGAAAGAGAGGGCTGTGAACTCCGCTCTATTCACCTTATTCAGGAAGTCAGGGTGGGCGGCTCCATTTTGTCAAGCAACTTCTGGTTTGCCACTGCGTTGATGATTAGCTACATGGGAACACAGTACGCTAGAAGTGTCCAAACATGAGCAGCATTAATTATTCAGTTTGTGGGTGCCACAACAACTGGAAGAAGAGGAAACTATAGCTTTCAGAACGATGTTTTGAACATGGAAAGGAGAGATCTGAGTGCTGTGGATGAGGATTTAACTTGTTCCCTCCTCCATTGAAAGATGAGGATCTCCGGTGCTGGCTAAAGATGCTGAATTTGAAAAATCCACCCAAACGTCCCCATGTTCTTTTTATTTTACTGAGGCTTTTCAGGTTTCAAATCCCGCAAAACCTCGGAGAGGTCGCTGCACTGTGATATCTCAGTAACACTGAGAACTGCATTGATACGCTCTGATCAGGCTTCACTTTAATCGCTGCACACGGACAACACAATTAACATCGCAACATAAAACTATTTTTATATTGTGCCTAAAACTCTTTTGAATATACGAGGTCTATTAGAAAAGAAACCGACCGTTTTATTTAAAAAAAAAAAATATGGATTTGATTCATATGTTTTTACGTCAGCCAAGCTTGAACCTTCGTTGCCATGTGTGAGTTTTTCCACGCCTGTCGTTGACGTCATTCGCCTGTGAGCACGCCTTGTGGGAGGAGTGGTCCAGCCCCCTTGTCGGATTTTCATTGTCTGAGAAGTTGCTGAGAGACTGGCGCTGTGCTTCATCAAAATTTTTTTGAAAACTGTGAGGCACATCCGAGTGGATACCATTCGAGAAATTAAGCTGGTGAAAATTTTAACGGCTGATGAGAGATTTTGGATTGTTTCTATCGCTGTAAGGACTTCCCACGGAGCGGGACGTCGCGCAGCGCTCCAAGGCGACGTCGTCATCCTGTTTCAAGCTGAAAACCTCCAAATTTAAGCCTCTGTTGACCCAGGATGTCGTGAGAGAACAGAGAACTTTCAGAAGAGGTCGGAATCAGCAGTTTATCCGGACATTCCACTGTTAAAGGAGATTTTTTTAATGAAAGACGTGCGGACGGATTGGCGCGTCGTCTCGCAGCCGGAGCGGCATGCCCGCCACAAGAAAAACACCTCCGTGTTGAATGAATGTAAACTGTTTATTTCGAACATTTGATACAACAATTACAAGATAGATCAGTGAAGACAACAACAAAAAAGTTCCTACTGTGTACCCAACATGTCCGAAAAGGGGTAGGGTGAAGCATCAGAATATTTTTCCCTACCCCTTCTTCCCCACAACCAGTAATACCCTTTGCCACATATACACATAGATTCCTACACACCTAAACCGATATCAATATATATACACAAACATAAATATACACCTACACATACCTACTTACATACAAAATACTATATATTTACAAGCCGAAGCAAAAAACACCCTAACCCTCATTACCCTTCCTCCTCCCTATACCTAGAAAAAAACATATTTTTGTACCGCTGTTTGAACTGGTTCATGCTTGGACATTGCTTGAGCCCCACTCCCAATCTGTTCCACATCCTCACCCCGCAGACAGAAATACGGAAACCTTTTAATGTTGTTCGTGCCCACTGATGCTTTAAATTAAATTTCCCCCTCAGATTGCAATCCCCTGATCTGTGTTGATAACCATTTGTAAAATCCAGGCGGCTTTTGGTGGCTTTCAGTTGAGTGAGTATCTGAGAAATTGTTTAACAGCAGGGCATGTTCCAACTTGTCCATAAGGCGTCCAACGGAGGTGTTTTTCCTGTGGCAGGTGCACCGTGCTGGCTGCAAGCCGACGCGCCAATCCGTCCGCACATCTTTCATTAAAAAAAATCTCCTTTAATAGTGGAATGTCCGGAGAAACTGCTGATTCCGACCTCTTCTGAAGGTTCTCTGTTCTCTCACGACGTCCTGGTGTCAACAGAGGCTTAAATTTGGAGGTTTTCACCTTGAAACAGGATGACAACGTTGCCTTGGAGCGCTGCGCGACGTCCCGCTCCGTGGGAAGTCCTTACAGCGATAGAAACAATCCAAAATCTCTCATCAGCCGTTAAAATTTTCACTGAAAACCAGCTTAATTTGTCGAATGGTGTCCACTCGGATGTGCCTCACAGTTTTCGAAATTTTTTTGATGAAGCACAGCGCCAGTCTCTCAGCAACTTCTCAGACAAAGGAATTCCGACGAGGGGGCTGGACCACTCCTCCCACAAGGCGTGCTCACAGGCGAATGATGTCACCGACAGGCGTGAAAAAACTCTCGCATGCCCACGAGGGTTCAAGCTTGGCTGATGTAATCACACGTGATTCAAATCCATATGTTTTTTTTTTTTAAATAATAAGGTCGGATACTTTTCTAATAGACCTCGTATTCTCTGGGTTTTTAGACGGTGTTGTTGCATTTATTTTATGTAAACATGCAAGAATCACAGGCTGTCTCTCCGTTATTTTCAATGGGAGCTGCTGTGAGCTACAGTCGCTTCCTGATCATGTCGTTCTGGGGGAAAGTGAAGTTTGCTCTTTAACGTCTTGATTATTGTTCTTTAGCACACTGTTTGTCCTCTTTGTTCCAGACTAATATATATAATATGTCTGAAATTCGGTTTGAGTTTATTAAATTCCACGCAGATTAAATGTAGTAGACACGGATTATTTGTTATAATTGTTTTAGAAGTTTTCAGGGTATCATGCAGCAGTCTCTTATTAACGTGACGAAAAGCATAAAAAACTGACATTTTTGTAGTATAATATTCATTTACAATTGTCATCGTGTGGATTCTCTATGTTGTTTTGACTGCAGCGACTCTCTGGCACGCAAGGGATTATGGGATACGTGAAAACCCCGAATGGAGAAAAAAAAGCCACACCACTGCATCCTTACCCAGAGAAATGGTTGCGCTACAACGCTCCATTGAAGAAGCCACGGCGGATGCTAGTGAGACAAATGGGTAAGCTGTGTTTGCAGCATACAATGATGCGGTCGCTGTATCGGACTGTCGTGGTGAAGAGAGAGCTGAGTAGGGGAGCAAAGCTCTCGATTTACCGATCGATCTACGTTACAATCCTCACCTATGGTCATGAGATTTGGTTCATGACTGAAAGAACGAGATTGCGAGTACAAGCGGCCAAGATGAGTTTCCTCCGCAGGGTGGCTGGGCGCTCCCTTACAGATAGAGTGAGGATCTCGGTCACTCGGGAGGAGCTCGGAGTCGAGCCGCTGCTCCTTCACGTCAAAAGGAGTCAGTTGAGGTGGCTCGGGCATCTTTTCCGGATGCCCCCTGGACGCTTCGCTGGAGAGGTGTTCCGGGCACATTCCATTGGAAGGAGGCCCCAGGGAAGACCCAGGACATGCTGGAGGGACTACATCTCTCAGCTGGCTTGGGAACGTCTTGGGGTTCCCCCGGAGGAGCTGGGGGAGGTGTGTGTGGATCGGGAGGTCTGGGTGGCTTTGCTTGAGCTGCTGCCCCCGCGACCCGACTCCGGATAAAGCGGAAGAAAATGGATGGATGGATGGATAATTTACTCATTTTATGGTGTTTGATACAACCAAGCACTGCATGAAATAACACCATACGTATATTAACGTTACGTAATCTTGGCATTATGGTGGTACTACTTGTCGGGTAGTATTTTAACTTCATTGTGCTTTTATATGAGCTTATACGTGCTGCACAGTGCGAAGCTCGTAGTTCCTCATAGCCTAACCGTCCACACCGAGTGACAACACAAAGTACTTAAAAATAATCGAGGGCCACTTTTTTATGTCATCTTCACACTCTATTATGACCCGTGGGTGAGCCAAAGTTGATCTCTTTGAGCTTTTCAAAAAAGCTTTTGTTTCTACCCATCTAATGACTTACTGATTCATTGTTCATTCATTGTTCTATATTGAAAACACCGCTCAGCGGAAGTCCTAAGACAAAACGGAAATGCCTCTGTTGTAAAAGTGGGCGGGGCTGAATAAGATGAATAGACTTGTGCTCCCCATTAAAGAAAAGACATTAAATGCATAAGTCCAGATAGCACAAACAGGAGTCCCAATGTCCCGCAACTGCGACCAGGCTGACGGCAGCTCGGCTACTTCCTCTGATCGAACGTTCAAACATTGCTGGTATACAGTACTTTGGTGTGACTATGTTGTGATTATATATAAATATATTTCCCAATCAGATTAGGGTTAGAGGGAACTTAATAATCTTTAACATTGGCTTAGGTCCTTTTCTGTTGTATTTCCCATCATATCTCACGGCATGTCGTGATTCGGCATCACGAAATATACATTGATCTATTGGTTTGTGATATTGTCACGAAAAGTGCCACATTTTCGTAACGGGAGCACAAATTAATTTGAATACATTCTGTGATGGGGGCACAAAATTAAAAGTGATACAAGGGGATCTGGGGGGTTATGGTTATGGTTCGGGTTAGGGGGAGAGGGAGGGTTAGTAGTAATAGTAAGATAAAAAAGAAAAACCCTGTCACAAAAATGTGACTAATTTCATGACAGCATCATGAAAAAACTCATGAGCCTGGGTTGTGTATCTCAGCTTAAGCACCTTTGAGTTTACTTTGTGGCAACAAAGTTATTCAGAGTAACTAAACTATGCCTCGTTTATGCACTGATGTCAGTCTGTGAAACTTTACGTCTCCTTGTTCACTATTTCTCAGTCATTTTATGTTAATGTTTTTCGACAGAGTAGGCTCCAAGTGGAAAAGACTATTTCTCCTGGGCCCTGACGTCTTTCAGCTCCCGTGCATAGTTGGTTGCCTTGGCTAATTAATGGGAAGATGAAGAAATGTCATTGCCACCTCTCTGTAACTCTGGTTTCTTGAGGTTGTTTGACCCATTCAGTGATTTCACGCAGTAAGTAATGAACGGGTTACACTTTATCCTAAAATCTCAGCCTTACATTTTCACCTTCCACAAACAAGACATCTCATACTTTTATCACCCGTTCCCTCTGTGTCCAATCGCAATCAGAAACTGTATCTGAAACTAAATTTCTTGGCATTGTTATTGATGATAAATGAAGTTGGAAAACTCACATAAATTATGTCAAATCTAAAATTTCAAAAGTTATTTCAATTTTGTACAAAGCACATTATTTTCTCCCCCAACATTCATTGGTCATGCTGTATCATTCATTACTTGTCCCATATATGACCTATTGTATTGAGGTTTGGGGAAACATGTATAAAACAAAAGCAAATTAAATTTTTCTGTTAAAAAAGGGGGCTATAAGAGTTATAAGTAAAAAACATATTACGAACCAACAAACCAGTTGTTTGCTTGTCTGGGTATTTTGAAATTTCAAGATTTGGTGGATTATTTTACGATACAGATCTTGTACAAAATTAAAAATAATCTTTTGCCTCTACACGTTCAGGAGTTGTTTAAAATGAGGGAGTCCAGTTATCATTTGCGAGGAACACTGAGATTTGAAAGAAGAAAGAACTAAAAGTCATCGTATTTCTATAAAATGTGTTGATAGTATTAAATCATGTGGTTCGTTGGTAGGTGTTAAAAGGCTCTATAAAAACAATGCAATTTCTTACTATAGTATGTTATATTAGGCTAATTGTTTTTGTGGTTCTTTTTCGTTTACTTGCACGTCGTATATTTGATTGTTCTGTTCTGTTCAATTACATTATTTTCTGATTGTTACCTCGTTTTGAGTGTATTTAAATGTGTATAGTAACTGGTTGTACGGGGTAGGCGTCTATAAGCTTTTGCTTCAACCCATGCCCTTTTGGCCGCACTCAATTTGGGAAATCGTTTGAGTTATTGTTGTAGTTTCTTTCTTTCTTTTTATTTGTTATGTCAGTAAGAGATTTTTATGTTGGTATTTTGTTCATGTGTGTGCTGAATAAACTTATTCATTCATTCAATCAGATCTAAAATGAATGTGTGCGCTGAGGAACAACTTACAACCTCAAATCAGAAAAAAAAAAATTGTGGACTTTATGTAAAATGCAAATCAAGCATCCAAACAACAACAACAACAACAAAACAAACTTTAGATTTTATTTCATTGCAGACAGTATAAACCCAAGATTTTTCATGTTTCTTTTTTGTTTTTTCTGGTCAACATTCGCCACAGTTTATCTAAGACAAAAACTGATGCTAGCTTTACTGATGCTAGCTTTAATAGCTAGCACAGACAAATATGGGAACTGTTCAAATTTCAAGGCACATCCTAATGTCCAAACTGGTGGTGCTCGAGGACAAATAAAGAGCTGCTGCGAAACAATTGGGTATGTTATATCTTGGGTTGTAAGAGTGAGAATTTCTGAGTAAGATGTACTGGAACTTCCAGGTAATGTTTGTTAGCAGTCCTTTATGTTGTCAGTACAGACAACTTTGTATCAAATCAAAGCTTAAATCCTTTACTATTTTTTTTAAACTAATGTTAATGCTATTGTACCTTTGCTTCCTCTTATTAAATTAGGTGGAGTTTACTCGAAGTCCCATCCATTCATTTCCCAGAGTATAGCACCATCTGCTACTGGAGTTTAACTAAAATGAATCCCGATTGCAAACCACACTCTCCCTTACTTGCGTGGCAAAGGAACAACAACACAATTTGAATGTTGCTTCTACCACATTAGGTTTAAAGTGGTAAAAGGTCCAATACTGAATCCAATATTGCATGTAATTTCTAGCAACAGCTGTGTGTTAACAAACAGCAAACAGTCATCTATAAAGAAGAGAATATTGTGATTCTTTGTCCACTTTATGCATCATGAACATTTCACATCACAACACCATCTGAAATTAACATCAATTTAAGCTCTAATCATGCTGAAATGTGCAAACAATTAAAACTCCATTGTGGTGTTACTTCTCTCAGAGGTTTGTTTTTCTGAATTTGGTGAACTGGTTTGAAATTTAAAATGTTTTCAGAATCAGAAAGTACTTAAATTTATTCATCTGTAATGTGGCATCAGTGGGACAATTGAGTCCATATTAAATCAAATTTTGCCAGCTCCCTTGGCATTACATATTCATAGTAATGTTCCACTGTGTAGCTCTATGCAGGTTATCTTTATGGAAAATTCAGAGAGAAATGTACTATATATATATATATATATATATATATATATATATATATATATATATATATATATATATATATATATATATATACGAGGTCTATTAGATAAGAAACCAACATTTTATTAATTTTTTTTAACTATATGGATTTGAATGACGTGCGATTACACCAATCATGCTTGAACTCTCGTGCGCATGCGTGAGTTTTTTCATGCGTGTCGGTGACGTCATTTCCCTGTGGGCAGACCTTGAGTGAGATGTGGTTCAGCCCTCTCGGCTGAATTCCTTTGTTTCACACGCTGCTCGAGACGGTGCGCGTTGCTTTATCAAAATTTTTTTCTGGACCTGTGAGGAATATCCGAGTGGACACTATTTGAGACATTTAGCTGGTTTTCTGTGAAAAGTTTAACGGCTGATGAGAGATTACGGGGTGTTTCTGTCACTGTAAGGACTTCCCACAGAGCGGGACGTCGCGCAGCACTTCCAGGCGCCGTCGTCGGCCTGTTTCGACCTGAAAACATTCTAATTTAAGGCTTAATTCACCCAGGACGTCGTGAGAGAACAGAGAAGATTCAGAAGAGGCCGGGCATTAGGACTTTATGCGGACATTCCACTGTTTAAGGACATTTTGTAATGAAAGACTGTGCGCAAATTCGCTGAGTCGTTTCCGTGAAGACTCAGCGAATCTGTGTGCGCCGCGACAGGAAAAACACCTCCGTGTTGAAAACCATTTGTAAAATTCAGGCGGCTTTTGATGGCTTTCAACAAGTGAGTAACTGAGAAATTGTTTAACAGCTTGGGCATGTTCCAACTTGCCCGTTAAGGTTTCCAACGGAGGTGTTTTTCCTGTCGCGATCCCCCGCGGTCGGGTCCGGCCCGACATGCGACTCTGCCCGCACGTTCTTTCATTACAAAATGTCCGTTAACAATGGAATGTCTGAATAAACTCCTCATGCCGACTTCTTCTGAAAGTTCTCTGTTCTCTGACGACTTACTGGGTCAACAGAGCCTGAAATGTGGAAGTTTTCAACTTGAAACGGCGAGACGCTGCTGCCTCGAAGCGCAGATCACCGTCAGGCGCTGTGGGCCATCCTTAAAGCGACACTACCGGACCAAAATCTCTCATCAGCCGTTAAAATTTTTACCAAAAACCAGCTGAATTTATCGAATGGTGTCCACTCAGTTGTGCCTTACAGCAGGGGTGGGCAATCATGTGCCATAAAGGGCCGAGACACTGCAGGTTTTCCGTGCAACCACTCGCCTCAGCAGGTGATTTCATTAATGATCAGGTGTCTCAGCAGGTGATTTCATTGACAACCAGGTGTTTATGTTCAGAGCAGAAGCTCATCAGCAACCCACCTGCTGAGGTGATTGGTTACATGGAAAACCTGCAGTGTCTCGGCCCTCGATGCCCACCCCTGCCTTACAGTTTTGAAAAAATTTTGATCAAACAAAGCAGCAGTCTCTGAGCCATTCCTAAACAATGAAAAAATCGATGAGAGCGTGGGCCACTCCTCACTCAAAGACTGCCCACAGGCGAATGACGTACCCGACAGGCGTGAAAAAACTCTTGCATGCCCACGAGGGTTCAAGCATGTCTGATGTAATCACACGTGATTCAAATCCATATGGTTTTTGAAAAAAATAATAAGGTCGGATACTTTTCTAACAGACCTCGTATATATATATATATATATATATATATATATATATATATATATATATATATATATATATATTCATCAGCCAGGAGGCTGTAATCATGCAGCTGAAAAAAATGGCAGATCTTGTGACTGAAAATAAAGGGGGAAATTGGTCTTATTATTATTGTTTTAACCACAGCCCAAATGCATATTTCCAAATGTTAAATCTGAAGCATGTTTCGCATGCGTATGGAAAGTCATACAAATGTGCACTACATATTGTGTTTAAGGTTTTGTAAAACATTACATGAAATGCTTTATAAAAATACATACATTGCTTTACGACCTGCAGGAAAATGGGTGGGTGCAGTGGTCTGGATGTGTTGGAGCATGCTGTGGCTACACATACTTGGATTATGTTGGCTATACAAATGAGTGAAGGTGTATATTTGGTTGATCTTGCACAAAGTCAACAGTGCCTGTACTTCTTGACACAAAGTAAATTTCCAGCAGCACTTTCCCATAGGCTCAGACACTTCAGTGTCAAGAACGTTCAGGCCTGTGTGCTGTCATAATACCTACTGCAGGCCTAAATGTTGTCTCTCCTTACCCCTCAAAGAACTGTAAATACTAGGCAGTCAACAGGTATGACAGATGTTGGTGTTTTGTAATTTATGCCTGTAGCATTGCCCAAGCAGAGGGTCACCCCTTTAGTCTGGTCTGCTTGAGGTTTCTTCCTCAGAGGGAGTTTTTCGTTACCACTGTTGCTCTGGGGGTTGGTAAGATTAGACCTTACTTGTGTGAAGCACCTTGAGGCAACTCTGTTGTGATTTGGCGCTATATAAATGAAAATAAATTGAAAACTTTATAACGTTTGAGGGGCCTCTATAGTGTTACAGTCTTTAAATCTGTCTAGAGTGAGAAACTAATGACCATTAGGTCGATGGCCAGAAGATGGTCACAACTCACCAACTCAACAGGTTTTTTTTTCAAAGCCTCTAGATCTAACCAACATGAATTTGTATGTTAATATTGAAAATACTGGGACACAGCCCAAATCATAAGTTGCCACTTTTCATAAAAAACAAATATTATGCCGTATTAATTACCTTCTAGTTATCAGTAGACTTTAGATTTTAACATACAATACATCAAACCAAAGCTCATTGTACTCAGAATTCCCCAAAACAAGTTTTTTATGGCACTCCAGTCAAAACAAAGACGTTACACACTACAAAAAATGACTCAGTGGATGAACTCAATTCAATTATGTGCAGGATTTTCACCTAATAAATATATGTAGCCCCAACTCAAATAAAGTACATCCATGCAAGATAACTGAATTTAATTTAGTTGGGACTACATATATTTATTTGATGGAAATCCAATCCCATTTTGAGTGCATTCAGTAAATACGTTTCGAAATGATAATAGTGGATTTTTTTCAATAATGAGCAAATAATAAATAAATAACAATAATAAACATGGGTTGCATCCCAATATTTTCAATGCCAACATCATGTTTCTTAGATCTAGAGGCTTGGAAAAAAAAACTGATTTTGTTGAGTTGTTTGGTTGGGGTTGGGGGTGGGTGGTGCAAGAGACCCATTTTTGGCCCATATATTTTAAAGGCAGACTTAAAATGGACTTGCATAGAGGGTGCAAGTCCATTTGGGACTTTTACTCTTCTGTAATTTGCATGAATAAAATAAACATAATTGCTGCCCAAAGAAACTATGTGTTTTTTTTTTTTGCAACATTTCATAGCAGAAGGTAGATGGCTCTAATGACTCCGAGGTTCACTCTTCTCCCTCTGCTGTCTGTCGTGATGCTCTTGAGTATGTTGTTCGCTCTCAGGTGCATCCATCTTCTTTTTAACCCAAATTACTCCTCGTGTCTGATCCTCAGTCCCCGTGTAAATGAGGTGGGTGTGAACGGTGGGACAGCGGTACTGTGATGGATCTGACTGGAGGTGCTGCATTGATAATCAGCAGAGAGCAACGCCTCTGACCGCGGAGGTCAGGTGCCCTTGAGAGGACATGCACCAAAATGCAAAGAAAGACGGCGAGGAAGGAGAAAAGGGGATGGGGGAATATGTCGGGCTTTCACAAAAGTAGCCTTAATGTCACTTTGGTTTAATCCCCATCAGTGCGTTTGACTGACTGGAAAGGCAATTCCACATTTGAGGCCTGAGTGAAACTCCATGTTTACTAAGTAATAAACGATTATAACACTCTTTCTCACTCTCTCCTTTCTCCATTCTCCCTCTGGCCCTCCATTTAGCAAGTGAGAAAGTACACATCTTTATTTATAAATCATGGAATTCCCATATCTTCCACTTGGCTGATTTGGTTACTTTTCCTTTTTTTGTCAATTCCCTCTGGATTCTTACTGTTGCTCTGCAGAAGGATTGTTGATTTCTTTTAAATTTAGCAAATAATGCGTACACCTTCATCAATACCGACCCCACATTAGCATCCTGTTCAGTGCTACCTTGGGTTACGCCTCATTACACGCAGAGAATAGAGAGAGATTTTGACAGGGGAGAATTTGCTTGGGTGGGGGGGGTGACAGGCTATTTGTCATGCTTTCCCATCCTTTAATAAGACAAGCTGCTCGATGTTTGGCTTGAAGAAGGAGCAATGGGGCAAATGATGCAAGGCAGGCACATTTTCACAATAGGACAGTAGACAGTGAGAAAAGACACTTTTTTGGTGGAAAAATGCGATCATTTGAAGCATCTTCAAAGAAAAGTAGAAAAATAGCACTGAGCAACACAATGAGAAGAAAAACATACTTTTATTGCCACGTTAGTACTGTTTGTGCTTGTTTTTCAACAGCTAAGTAAGAACACTTACAGTCAGGATCATAAGTATTTGGACCAGGGGTCATAAGATACGGATACAGATTTTCAGGGCTGCTTCAGATACAGATTACTATTAATGCAGGTAACCAATAACCGATATTTGAAGCTGATATTTGCCGTCTCAGTCATCTCTTGCACGCCTCCAATTGGTGCAGAATGCTGCTGCTCATCTTTTAGACGTGAGCATATTACGCCCGTCCTGTACTCACTCCACTGGCTTCCAGTTCGTTTTAGAATTGATTTTAAAATTTTAATGTTTGTTTTTAAAGCTATTTATGGCCTTGCACCTCCCTACTTGTCTGAAATTTTAACTTTGCGCACATACAGTAGGACATTAAGGGCGTCTGGCCAGCTTTGCTTAGATGTTGCAAGATCAAGATATAAACGCTGGGGTGACCATGCTTTTGCGGTAGCTGGCACTAGACTGTGGAACGAGCTACCTCGAGTTACGTACTATTCCTGACCTAGCACTTTTTAAATCTAAGTTTTATTAAAATCTAAGATTTATTTATTTAAATTCGCTTTCAACACTTAGTGGGGAGGTGATGTTCTGTTTTTTATGTGCTGTTTTAAAATTTTATTCTATATGTGTTTTATTTTTGTGAATTTGTGTTTTTAATGTTAAGCACTTTGGACATCAGTCCGTGCTGTAAAGCGCTTTATAAATAAATGTTGATTTATTGATTGATTGATGTTTAATTTACAGAACCTTTCAACATGACCTTCACATAAAAAGTACAAGGAAATAAGCAGTATTATTATGAAGTTGAACAAATGAAACAAATAAATAAATACAACTGACAGCTCCCGTCTGGACATTGCTGAGTATTTTTGCAGCGTACAAACTAGGGATGGGGTGACTAGTTGTAATAGTCGACCATGACTAGCTAACATCCGACTAGGCGACTATTTTTTATTAGTAAACTAGCCGAAAGCCATTTGTTCATTTAACCCTTGAAAGAACAGACCTGCTGGAGCTGCCGCCACTCCCTTCACTCAGTGAAGAAAGTGTTTGAACCTTGGCAGGTGAATTAGTCAACTCAAACGGATCGTCTACGCCTAGTAAATGAATGCAGGTAATACCCTCATGCAATGCTGTTGTTTGTATTTGTAATTTTGTGCTTAAATTTATTAACATAAATGTCACATTTGAGTTTCACCATGAAGATTCAAAATTGGCTTAAATCGTTTAATGTCAAATTTAGTCACTGACTAGTCAATGACTAATGGTACCCAACTAGTCGACTTATGATTTTCATTAGTTGTCCCAACCTAAATATTATACTGTACAAACAGTATGATATTACATGGCAAATCTGCCTAGAGTAGGCAGCTCTCAAAAATAGAGAGACTGTGCAAGAAGGAGACTAGCGAAGGAAACCACCAAGACACCCATGAATACTCCGAAGGAGTTACTTCCTTCGCTACGATGGACAAACTGTGCATAGTACAACTTTTGTCTGTTGCACCAACATACAAATCAAATCAAATCAAATCAATTTTATTTATATAGCGCCAAATCACAACAAACAGTTGCCCCAAGGCGCTTTATATTGTAAGGCAAAGCCATATAATAATTACGGAAAAACCCCAACGGTCAAAACGACCCCCTGTGAGCAAGCACTTGGCGACA
The DNA here is from genome assembly GCF_902500255.1 of Thalassophryne amazonica. Lineage (NCBI taxonomy): Eukaryota > Metazoa > Chordata > Actinopteri > Batrachoidiformes > Batrachoididae > Thalassophryne > Thalassophryne amazonica. The sequence continues at coordinate 11,604,152 of NC_047118.1, forward strand.
GTGGGAAGGAAAAACTCCCTTTTAACAGGAAGAAACCTCCAGCAGAACCAGGCTCAGGGAGGGGCAGTCTTCTGCTGGGACTGGTTGGGGCTGAGGGAGAGAACCAGGAAAAAGACATGCTGTGGAGGGGAGCAGAGATCAATCACTAATGATTAAATGCAGAGTGGTGCATACAGAGCAAAAAGAGAAAGAAACACTCAGTGCATCATGGGAACCCCCCAGCAGTCTAAGTCTATAGCAGCATAACTAAGGGATGGTTCAGGGTCACCTGATCCAGCCCTAACTATAAGCTTTAGCAAAAAGGAAAGTTTTAAGCCTAATCTTAAAAGTAGAGAGGGTGTCTGTCTCCCTGATCTGAATTGGGAGCTGGTTCCACAGGAGAGGAGCCTGAAAGCTGAAGGCTCTGCCTCCCATTCTACTCTTACAAACCCTAGGAACTACAAGTAAGCCTGCAGTCTGAGAGCGAAGCGCTCTATTAGTGTGATATGGTACTATGAGGTCCCTAAGATAAGATGGGACCTAATTATTCAAAACCTTATAAGTAAGAAGAAGAATTTTAAATTCTATTCTATAATTAACAGGAAGCCAATGAAGAGAGGCCAATATGGGTGAGATATGCTCTCTCCTTCTAGTCCCTGTCAGTACTCTAGCTGCAGCATTTTGAATTAACTGAAGGCTTTTCAGGGAACTTTTAGGACAACCTGATAATAATGAATTACAATAGTCCAACCTAGAGGAAATAAATGCATGAATTAGTTTTTCAGCATCACTCTGAGACAAGACCTTTCTAATTTTAGAGATATTGCGCAAATGCAAAAAAGCAGTCCTACATACATAATTGATTAATATGCGCATTGAATGACATATCCTGATCAAAAATGACTCCAAGATTTCTCACAGTATTACTAGAGGTCAGGGTAATGCCATCCAGATTTGTGGGGCCAAGTACAATAACTTCAGTTTTATCTGAGTTTAAAAGCAGGAAATTAGAGGTCATCCATGTCTTTATGTCTGTAAGACAATCCTGCAGTTTAGCTAATTGGTGTGTGTCCTCTGGCTTCATGGATAGATAAAGCTGGGTATCATCTGCGTAACAATGAAAATTTAAACAATGCTGTCTAATAATACTGCCTAAGGGAAGCATGTATAAAGTGAATAAAATTGGTCCTAGCACAGAACCTTGTGGAACTCCATAATTAACCTTAGTCTGTGAAGAAGATTCCCCATTTACATGAACAAATTGTAATCTATTAGATAAATATAATTCAAACCACTGCAGTGCAGTGCCTTTAATACCTATGGCATGCTCTAATCTCTGTAATAAAATTTTATGGTTAACAGTATCAAAAGCAGCACTGAGGTATAACAGAACAAGCACAGAGATGAGTCCACTGTCTGACGCCATAAGAAGATCATTTATAACCTTCACTAATGCTGTTTCTGTACTATGATGAATTCTAAACCCTGACTGAAACTCTTCAAATAGACCATTCCTCTGCAGATGATCAGTTAGCTGTTTTACAACTATCCTTTCAAGAATTTTTGAGAGAAAAGGAAGGTTGGAGACTGGCCTATAATTGGCTAAGATAGCTAGGTCAAGTGATGGCTTTTTAAGTAATGTTTTAATTACTGCCACCTTAAAAGCCTGTGGTACATAGCCAACTAATAAAGATAGATTGATCATATTTAAGATCGAAGCATTAATTAATGGTAGGGCTTCCTTGAGCAGCCTGGTAGGAATGGGGTCTAATAGACATGTTGATGGTTTGGAGGAATTAACTAATGAAAATAACTCAGACAGAACAATCGGAGAGAAAGAGTCTAACCAAATACCGGCATCACTGAAAGCAGCCAAAGAGAACGATATGTCTTTAGGATGGTTATGAGTAATTTTTTCTCTAATAGTTAAAATTTTATTAGCAAAGAAAGTCATGAAGTCATTACTAGTTAAAGTTAAAGGAATACTCGGCTCAATAGAGCTCTGACTCTTTGTCAGCCTGGCTACAGTGCTGAAAAGAAACCTGGGGTTGTTCTTATTTTCTTCAATTAGTGATGAGTAGTAAGATGTCCTAGCTTTACAGAGGGCTTTTTTATAGAGCAACAGACTCTTTTTCCAGGCTAAGTGAAGATCTTCTAAATTAGTGAGACGCCATTTCCTCTCCAACTTACGGGTTATCTGCTTTAAGCTGCGAGTTTGTGAGTTATACCACGGAGTCAGGCACTTCTGATTTAAGGCTCTCTTTTTCAGAGGAGCTACAGCATCCAAAGTTGTCCTCAATGAGGATATAAAACTATTGATGAGATAATCTATCTCACTCACAGAGTTTAGGTAGCTACTCTGCACTGTGTTGGTATATGGCATTGGAGAACATAAAGAAGGAATCATATCCTTAAACCTAGTTACAGCGCTTTCTGAAAGACTTCTACTGTAATGAAACTTATTCCCCACTGCTGGGTAGTCCATCAGAGTAAATGTAAATGTTATTAAGAAATGATCAGACAGAAGGGGGTTTTCAGGGAATACTGTTAAGTCTTCAATTTCCATACCATAAGTCAGAACAAGATCTAAGGTATGATTAAAGTGGTGGGTGGACTCATTTACATTTTGAGCAAAGTCAATCGAGTCTAACAATAGATTAAATGCAGTGTTGAGGCTGTCATTCTCAGCATCTGTGTGGATGTTAAAATCGCCCACTATAATTATCTTATCTGAGCTAAGCACTAAGTCAGACAAAAGGTCCGAAAATTCACAGAGAAACTCACAGTAACGACCAGGTGGACGATAGATTACAACAAATAAAACTGGTTTTTGGGACTTCCAATCAAGCTTTCAAATGAATTAAAGCTCTGTCTGGGTTTTTGATTAATTAATAAGCTGGAGTGGAAGATTGCTGCTAATTCTCCACCTCGGCCCGTGCTACGAGTGTTCTGGCAGTTAGTGTGACTCGGGGGTGTTGACTCATTTAAACTAACATATTCATCCTGCTGTAACCAGGTTTCTGTAAGGCAGAATAAATCAATATGTTGATCAATTATTATATCATTTACTAACAGGGAGGGACTTAGAAGAGAGAGATCTAATGTTTAATAGACCACATTTAACTGTTTTAGTCTGTGGTGCAGTTGAAGGTGCTATATTATTTTTTCTTTTTGAATTTTTATGCTTAAATATATTTTTGCTGGTTATTGGTGGTCTGGGAGCAGGCACCGTCTCTACGGGGATGGGGTAATGAGGGGATGGCAGGGGGAGAGAAGCTGCACAGAGGTGTGTAAGACTACAACTCTGGTTCCTGGTCCCAACCCTGGATAGTCACGGTTTGGAGGATTTAAGAAAATTGGCCAGATTTCTAGAAATGAGAGCTGCTCCATCCAAAGTGGGATGGATGCCGTCTCTCCTAATAGACCAGGTTTTCCCCAGAAGCTTTGCCAATTATCTATGAAGCCCACCTCATTTTTTGGACACCACTCAAGACAGCCAGCAGTTCAAGGAGAACATGCGGCTAAACATGTCACTCCCGGTCCGATTGGGGAGGAGCCCAGAGAAAACGACATTGTTTTTGCAAAGTTACACACCGATTCAATGTTAATTTTAGTGACCTCCGATTGGCGTAACCGGGTGTCATTACTGCCGACGTGAATTACAATCTTACCAAATTTACGCTTAGCCTTAGCCAGCAGTTTCAAATTTCCTTCAATGTCGCCTGCTCTGGCCCCCGGAAGACAACTGACTATGGTTGCTGGTGTCGCTAACTTCACATTTCTCAAAACAGAGTCGCCAATAACCAGAGTTTGATCCTCGGCAGGTGTGTCGCCGAGTGGGGAAAAACGGTTAGAAATGTGAACGGGGTGGCGGTGCACACGGGGCTTCTGTTTAGAACTACGCTTCCTCCTCACAGTCACCCAGTCGGCCTGCTTTCCCGGCTGCTCAGGATCTGCCGGAGGGAAACTAATGGTGGCTAAGCTACCTTGGGCCGCACCGACTACAGGGGCCTGGCTAGCTGTAGGATTTTCCAAGGTGCGGAGCCGAGTCTCCAATTCGCCCAGCCTGGCCTCCAAAGCTACGAATAAGCTACACTTATTACAAGTACCATTACTGCTAAAGGAGGCCGAGGAATAACTAAACATTTCACACCCAGAGCAGAAAAGTGCGGGAGAGACAGGAGAAGCCGCCATGCTAAACCGGCTAAGAGCTAGTAGCTGCGCTAAGGTAGCGGATTCCTAAAAACACACAAAGTGAATAATGTGTAAATAATTTAGAGGTGATTCAGCAGATGGAGTGCTTTAGTTAAGGCACGTGAAGATTACACTGTGAAACAAATCATTATCTAGTTAACTAGATCAATCTAACTGCGCAGATTAAACAGCTAACAGATACAGCAAAACACCGCTGTGATCCGGAACAGGAAGTGATACAATACCGCAGTGAGAGCCAACCACCAGTAGAGGCCGGAGAAGCTCTCAGAGTTCACAGAAGCAGTGAGAAGGTGAAAGAAACAGGGAGGAGGATTTTCATACAAGCAAACAGATTACATCAAGGTTTAATTCACCCATGTCTTCTGGCAAACAATTGCTGAAATTTCACATCTTCTTAAAAACAAACTCTTCTGTTCCAAAACTATATTATATTAAAACAAGCAAAGATTTTAAGCTAGGCCTGTGACATTTGTGTACTTTGAACTTGTCTTTCTCAAAGTCAGATCACTTTGTCGTCGGTTGACCCTTCAACATTTCATCAAGTTTGGTCCAAATTGGATAAAAACTGTTTTATTCTCCCTTGGATGGACAAACATGCATGAAAGAACAAAGACAATACCTTCCACATGTACTGCTTTTGTGTTCAGGTGTCATAATAAATGCATTACATAACTGAAGAGATATTGTGTTAAAGAGCCAAATACTTTCTACAATTAGAAGACTTTTTGGAGGAAGAATACAGTGGTCAAGGCATCTGAAGGGGGCACTATTTGCACTGGGGGAAAATGGACTTCACTTAATTTGTGTGTCTTGTTCAGTTCCTGAATGGGTAAGGCAATGCCATATGTCTCTGTCAAGGTCAAAAGTCAAAGCCATGTGGTGTCAATTTAGAAATTTACATTACAGCATGAATCTAAGAACAAACACCTGTATATGCATTTCCGACCCATTCTATGGTAAAATAAGCTTTCACAAGGAGGTCTTTTCAAAGCTGTGGAGTTACGTTGAAATGATCTGGGATCGGGGAGGAAGCAGAAACATTTGGTGCTTGTACAGAAGGTATTATACACACCCTGGTACACTGCATGGTAGAGGAAACACTGAATCTGCAAGCTTGGCTTCATTAGATCCAGACATAAAGCGATGTCAGTTACACATCGGCGAAAAGACTTTATGTAATCGCAGCGAAGACAGTCGAGCAGCTACAAACGCTCAGACGTACACAACCCACTCTTCCCTACAGTCACCGTGACGTGACAACCTGTGTGTGTGGTTTGGATGCATGAAGAGCTGTTCAGATGAAAACCTGAAAAGCTGATGTGATTTTTTGCTGGACTGAGGAACTACACAAAGTATTTATTATTATTATTTTTTTTTAATGGAAGTACGAAGTCAGTGCACAGCATCACCGGATTACACGTCACAATTTGGACTCCTGTTTAAAGTTCGTGTTGGATTTTAGCAGCAGTGGAACACCAAAATGTAAGTGTCTTTTCTGTTGTTTATAAATGAATTAAATAACAAATGACAAGGATCTATTTTAGCCATTATAAAAAACAAATAGTGAATGCTTTGCATTCTTTCAATGGAACGAATATTTAATTTGGTGAAAGCTGGAACATAACATTCAATGAGGCATAGTCGAGTTGAATGGCATGTTCCAGCTTTCACCTCATGAAATATTCATACCATTGAACTCATAAACATTCATTATTTGTATAACAGTCAACCCCAGAATCACCTTGTTTTAATAAAGGTCAAAACTGGAAATTTTCACTCAGATGTCCACCAAATGTGACACACATATTGAGGTGGGTTCTGGAATTTCCCAGTCGAGGTCAAATTTCCTAAAAGGTCACTCCTTGGGGAGAAGTTCATGTATGCCACTATGTTTATTGGCCCAGGTCCTTTGGCTGATTTCTACCAAACTTGGTAAGTCAATGAAGGTCTAGGAATTTGATTTTCAACCCAGTTTGGAGCAAAAGTGTTGCACACTTTGGTGGATTCCAGAACTACCCTGGCAGAAGTAGCTTGTCCACAATTTTGTCATCAACTGCAACCAACAGGAAATGTCAAAACCATTTCAAGATGTCAGTCCTGACTCACCTCTCTGTTGCTTGCAGTCACTGGCTGGAACTTTTGCCTCCTCCACCCCACTGCCTCCTGTTGGTCCCTGTTGCAGGTCTGGGTTGTGCCTTCTCCACCTCCTTTTGGTCCATGTCTGCCGCTGGGGATACCACTGTTTGATCCCTGCCCAACATTAGGGTGTAGGCTCCGCCCCTGCCTTCTTCTGATGACAGGATTCGAGTTCAACATCCTGACGCTGTCAGGACCTGGACCAGCCCCAAGGACTGTCATTTCATTTGTATTGAAGTTACATCTATGGATTAACGTTTAACAGTCACTAGGCTTCTGAGTCTTAATGGTACAACTATTTAAGTATTGTATTGTTTTTGATAAATGTTTCAGTATTTTATTGTAATCATGGTTGATTATCGTCAGCATTCAGGCAATATCTGTCGTGTGTGCACGCTGGTCTTGATACAAAGATTAAAATATCTGAATGATACTATAGTTGAGGACACTTTAATAGAAGTCAGTTTATGGCCTTTGTGACATTTTATGATGATGCTAGGTATTCCAGGAAGTCTTCAGAGACTGCTGGATGAAAATGCGTGGACAATTGATCTCAGTTATTGATTTCTATCCACGCAGACTCTCATGTCGCCCCAAGTCGTCCATTAAGCGAAAAGCATTTCATTCTATGCAGTGCGACTGTATGCTTTTCTTTCCAGAAGAATAAAACGGCGCCTCCTGAGTCGGTGGAGCGTGACTGCGTGTGCACAACATCAAGTGGTGCCTTGGCACTGACACAAATTTTACAACACCCCTGCTCTGCAAATGTCAGTGCCATCCAATTAAATGGTTGAGTGATGCACCTGCCCACAAGGCGATCCGACCAATAACGTTTGCTGTTTCTTATCAGCAGTGTTTCCTGTATTTCAGAGACATGAGCGCTGTACTTTACAATGCATAGTGACAGAAGACCTGGGAGCCTCTACAATACCATGTTCTTTTGGGTCATGACTCTGCTTGTTATTCATTTGTGAACAGTTTTGACCACCTACACACTGGCTATATTTACAGTGATGTCAGTCTGTAGTCTGCAGAGTTGACTTCACTTTGATTATCGGTTGCTCTACTTGCTGCCGAGAACCCACATTATCCTGCTCGGTGATGACATTTAGCTATGTTGTTCAAGAGCAACCTACGGTAAGGCATTTCAGTCCTTGCTGCCTGATGGTAGATTACTGAACACCCACAGCTTAGTTATTTTCCATTGTAGGCACAGTGTGGTTTCTGATTGTAAAATAAAAACAGTGCTGTGCTTTGACAAGAAGACTGGATGTAGAAATGCACAGTATGCATGAAGTAAAGTAGATAGATATAGAAGCAGTTGGTTCTGTGCTATAGGAGTTTGAATATAGCTATATATATATATATATATATATATATATATATATATATATATATATATATATATATATATATGAACATTAAGACACCTGTCTTACTGTCTACTGGTGGTTGGCTCTCACTGCGGTATTGTATCACTTCCTGTTCCGGAGCACAGCGGTGTTTTTCTGTATCTGTTAGCGGTTTAATCTGCGCGGTTAGATTGATCTAGTTATCTAGATTACGATTTGTTTCACAGTGTAATCTTCACGTGCCTTAACTAAAGCACTCCTTCTGCTGAATCACCTCTAAATTATTTACACATTATTCACTTTGCGTGTTTTTAGGAATCCGCTAGCTTAGCACAGCTACTAGCTCTTAGCCGATTCAGCATGGCGGCTTCTCCTGTCTCTCCCGCACTTTTCTGCTCTGGGTGTGAAATGTTTAGTTATTCCTCGGCCTCCTTTAGCAGTAATGGTACTTGTAATAAGTGTAGCTTATTCGTAACTTTGGAGGCCAGGCTGGGCGAATTGGAGACTCGGCTCCGCACCGTGGAAAATTCTACAGCTAGCCAGGCCCCTGTAGTCGGTGCGGACCAAGGTAGCTTAGCCGCCGTTAGTTCCCCTCTGGCAGATCCCGAGCAGCCGGGAAAGCAGGCCGACTGGGTGACTGTGAGGAGGAAGCGTAGTTCTAAACAGAAGCCCCGTGTACACCGCCAACCCGTTCACATTTCTAACCGTTTTTCCCCACTCGACGACACACCCTGCCAAGGATCAAACTCTGGTTATTGGCGACTCTGTTTTGAGAAATGTGAAGTTAGCGACACCAGCAACCATAGTCAATTGTCTTCCGGGGGCCAGAGCAGGCGACATTGAAGGAAATTTGAAACTGCTGGCTAAGGCTAAGCGTAAATTTGGTAAGACTGTAATTCACGTCGGCAGTAATGACACCCGGTTACGCCAATCGGAGGTCACTAAAATTAACATTAAATCGGTGTGTAACTTTGCAAAAACAATGTCGGACTCTGTAGTTTTCTCTGGGCCCCTCCCCAATCGGACCGGGAGTGACATGTTTAGCCGCATGTTCTCCTTGAATTGCTGGCTGTCTGAGTGGTGTCCAAAAAATGAGGTGGGCTTCATAGATAATTGGCAAAGCTTCTGGGGAAAACCTGGTCTTGTTAGGAGAGACGGCATCCATCCCACTTTGGATGGAGCAGCTCTCATTTCTAGAAATCTGGCCAATTTTCTTAAATCCTCCAAACCGTGACTATCCAGGGTTGGGACCAGGAAGCAGAGTTGTAGTCTTACACACCTCTCTGCAGCTTCTCTCCCCCTGCCATCCCCTCATTACCCCATCCCCGTAGAGACGGTGTCTGCTCCAAGACCACCAATAACCAGCAAAAATCTATTTAAGCATAAAAATTCAAAAAGAAAAAATAATATAGCACCTTCAACTGCACCACAGACTAAAACAGTTAAATGTGGTCTATTAAACATTAGGTCTCTCTCTTCTAAGTCCCTGTTGGTAAATGATATAATAATTGATCAACATATTGATTTATTCTGCCTTACAGAAACCTGGTTACAGCAGGATGAATATGTTAGTTTAAATGAGTCAACACCCCCGAGTCACACTAACTGTCAGAATGCTCGTAGCACGGGCCGGGGCGGAGGATTAGCAGCAATCTTCCATTCCAGCTTATTAATTAATCAAAAACCCAGACAGAGCTTTAATTCATTTGAAAGCTTGACTCTTAGTCTTGTCCATCCAAATTGGAAGTCCCAAAAATCAGTTTTAGTTGTTGTTATCTATCGTCCACCTGGTTGTTACTGTGAGTTTCTCTGTGAATTTTCAGACCTTTTGTCTGACTTAGTGCTTAGCTCAGATAAGATAATTATAGTGGGCGATTTTAACATCCACACAGATGCTGAGAATGACAGCCTCAACACTGCATTTAATCTATTATTAGACTCTACTGGCTTTGCTCAAAATGTAAATGTGTCCACCCACCACTTTAATCATATCTTAGATCTTGTTCTGACTTATGGTATGGAAATAGAAGACTTAACAGTATTCCCTGAAAACTCCCTTCTGTCTGATCATTTCTTAATAACATTTACATTTACTCTGATGGACTACCCAGCAGTGGGGAATAAGTTTCATTACACTAGAAGTCTTTCAGAAAGCGCTGTAACTAGGTTTAAGGATATGATTCCTTCTTTATGTTCTCTAATGCCATATACCAACACAGTGCAGAGTAGCTACCTAAACTCTGTAAGTGAGATAGAGTATCTCGTCAATAGTTTTACATCCTCATTGAAGACAACTTTGGATGCTGTAGCTCCTCTGAAAAAGAGAGCTTTAAATCAGAAGTGCCTGACTCCGTGGTATAACTCACAAACTCGTAGCTTAAAGCAGATAACCCGTAAGTTGGAGAGGAAATGGCGTCTCACTAATTTAGAAGATCTTCACTTAGCCTGGAAAAAGAGTCTGTTGCTCTATAAAAAAGCCCTCCGTAACGCTAGGACATCTTTCTACTCATCACTAATTGAAGAAAATAAGAACAACCCCAGGTTTCTTTTCAGCACTGTAGCCAGGCTGACAAAGAGTCAGAGCTCTATTGAGCTGAGTATTCCATTAACTTTAACTAGTAATGACTTCATGACTTTCTTTGCTAACAAAATTTTAACTATTAGAGAAATAATTACTCATAACCATCCCAAAGACGTATCGTTATCTTTGGCTGCTTTCAGTGATGCCGGTATTTGGTTAGACTCTTTCTCTCCGATTGTTCTGTCTGAGTTATTTTCATTAGTTACTTCATCCAAACCATCAACATGTTTATTAGACCCCATTCCTACCAGGCTGCTCAAGGAAGCCCTACCATTATTTAATGCTTCGATCTTAAATATGATCAATCTATCTTTGTTAGTTGGCTATGTACCACAGGCTTTTAAGGTGGCAGTAATTAAACCATTACTTAAAAAGCCATCACTTGACCCAGCTATCTTAGCTAATTATAGGCCAATCTCCAACCTTCCTTTTCTCTCAAAAATTCTTGAAAGGGTAGTTGTAAAACAGCTAACTGATCATCTGCAGAGGAATGGTCTATTTGAAGAGTTTCAGTCAGGTTTTAGAATTCATCATAGTACAGAAACAGCATTAGTGAAGGTTACAAATGATCTTCTTATGGCCTCGGACAGTGGACTCATCTCTGTGCTTGTTCTGTTAGACCTCAGTGCTGCTTTTGATACTGTTGACCATAAAATTTTATTACAGAGATTAGAGCATGCCATAGGTATTAAAGGCACTGCACTGCGGTGGTTTGAATCATATTTGTCTAATAGATTACAATTTGTTCATGTAAATGGGGAATCTTCTTCACAGACTAAAGTTAATTATGGAGTTCCACAAGGTTCTGTGCTAGGACCAATTTTATTCACTTTATACATGCTTCCCTTAGGCAGTATTATTAGACGGTATTGCTTAAATTTTCATTGTTACGCAGATGATACCCAGCTTTATCTATCCATGAAGCCAGAGGACACACACCAATTAGCTAAACTGCAGGATTGTCTTACAGACATAAAGACATGGATGACCTCTAATTTCCTGCTTTTAAACTCAGATAAAACTGAAGTTATTGTACTTGGCCCCACAAATCTTAGAAACATGGTGTCTAACCAGATCCTTACTCTGGATGGCATTACCCTGACCTCTAGTAATACTGTGAGAAATCTTGGAGTCATTTTTGATCAGGATATGTCATTCAAAGCGCATATTAAACAAATATGTAGGACTGCTTTTTTGCATTTACGCAATATCTCTAAAATCAGAAAGGTCTTGTCTCAGAGTGATGCTGAAAAACTAATTCATGCATTTATTTCCTCTAGGCTGGACTATTGTAATTCATTATTATCAGGTTGTCCTAAAAGTTCCCTAAAAAGCCTTCAGTTAATTCAAAATGCTGCAGCTAGAGTACTGGCGGGGACTAGAAGGAGAGCATATCTCACCCATATTGGCCTCTCTTCATTGGCTTCCTGTTAATTCTAGAATAGAATTTAAAATTCTTCTTCTTACTTATAAGGTTTTGAATAATTAGGTCCCATCTTATCTTAGGGACCTCATAGTACCATATCACACTAATAGAGCGCTTCGCTCTCAGACTGCAGGCTTACTTGTAGTTCCTAGGGTTTGTAAGAGTAGAATGGGAGGCAGAGCCTTCAGCTTTCAGGCTCCTCTCCTGTGGAACCAGCTCCCAATTCAGATCAGGGAGACAGACACCCTCTCTACTTTTAAGATTAGGCTTAAAACTTTCCTTTTTGCTAAAGCTTATAGTTAGGGCTGGATCAGGTGACCCTGAACCATCCCTTAGTTATGCTGCTATAGACGTAGACTGCTGGGGGGTTCCCATGATGCACTGTTTCTTTCTCTCTTTGCTCTGTATGCACCACTCTGCATTTAATCATTAGTGATCGATCTCTGCTCCCCTCCACAGCATGTCTTTTTCCTGGTTCTCTCCCTCAGCCCCAACCAGTCCCAGCAGAAGACTGCCCCTCCCTGAGCCTGGTTCTGCTGGAGGTTTCTTCCTGTTAATAGGGAGTTTTTCCTTCCCACTGTCGCCAAGTGCTTGCTCACAGGGGGTCGTTTTGTACAAGACATTCAACAGTAACGAAGGAGAAAAGGACTTGTACCGATTTGCCAGACAAAGGGACAGAGCTGGAAATGATGTGCAGCAGGTTAGGGTGGTAAAAGATGCAGATGGTAACGTGCTGACAAGTGAGGAGAGTGTGTTGAGAAGGGGGAGGGCATATTTTGAGGAGCTGATGAATGAAGAAAATGAGTGAGAGAAAAGGCTGGATGATGTGGAGAGATTAAATTAGGAACTACAAGGAATAAGTAAGGATAAAGTGAGGGCAGCTATGAAAAGGATGAACAGTGGAAAGGCAGTTGGTCCAGATGACATTCCAGTGGAGGCATGGAAATGTCTTGGACAGATGGCAGTGGAGTTTCTACCCAGATTGTTTAATAAAATCTTGTAAAGTGAACGTATGCCTGAGGAGTGGAGATGAAGTGTGCTGGTTCCTATTTTTAAGAACAAGGGTGATGCAGAGCTGGAGTAACTACAGAGGCATAAAGTTGCTCAGCCACAGCATGAAGTGATGAAACAGCCAGATTCATTTACATTTACAGAAGCTCTTGTTTTCTCTAACAAACCTTTTTCTTAAGGTGTCTTATTGATTCTATGATGACATTTTTGATCCTGTGATGCAGAAAGCTGAGCTGAGGGTGAAGAGGGCCACGGTTTAGCGCGTTATGCCTGAGCAAGGGCCACAGTTTCACAAACTGTTTGTTGCCAGATAAGTGAAAAAAACCCATTACAACCTATAATTGATGTAAGCAAAGCAACCCTACACGCACCATAAAGCATGGCACATTCCTCCTCCTTCCCACAGTTGTCTGGCAGAGTAAGAAGCAGTTACTGGATGAAGGGAACATGCTCTCCCGTGCCGTTCTTCCCGCCCACTGCAGTCATTTCTACATGTTAATTAAGTCAGCTTTGCAAACCTGCTGTTGGAAGTAATTATGCCAAGCTGCCACTCTAATAACAGTGAGACAAGGAAGAGCAGAAATGTGCAGAAAACATTTTATTTGGTGAAATTGTGCAAATAATGACATGAGGTGCTACTCGGATTTGGATGGGTGAAACGAGAGATGCCTGATGCCCTTTTTTTCCGATGGAGGATGACAAACATTTGTTATACTGTTTCACTAAAGTCGTTTGCTGAGGCTTTTCACATGGTGGCAGAATGTTTTCTGGAAAAAGAAAAAAGAGTGTCATTCCATCTTACACATTTTTTTTTCTGATGCATTATCCTCCCTGTGAAGCCTGAATAGGAGATGGACGGATCCCTTTGTAGGACAAGTGAAAGTTTTTATCTGCCTAAAAGGAAACTGATGTTCAGTCCAGTATGTGAGCAGATCTGCTCCAAAGGCAACTTCTAAACTGCACTATATTAAAATGGGGGGGGGGGGGGGGGGGGGGGGGGGGGGTCCTACATGGGTCAGTGGGTAATGCTGGGAAAATGTTGAGACTGTGATATTTAGTCAGGGCTCATCTTCTATCTGCAAGGCAGGAGGAATTTTTTTTTTTAGCATTTAAGACTCGTAACTATCCACAGCAAATATTCAAATTAATTCACTGGTGATGTGAACATAATGAACTGCTCAGCTGCGTGCTCCTTTAATGCTTGATGAATGCATACTGTGGGAATTACAAAGATAATTTTGTGAGAATGTGAGCAATGAGCCGATGGTGGGAGGCTTTAAGTGGTCTAAACACTGGCGGATTTTTCAGGCTGTCTTATGAAATGTTTGCTAATTGACAGGGCAAAAGCCACGCCGTTCTTGTCTCCGCTGTGCTCGTACACCTTGGGAAAATGACAGCTTTGCTGCTCACTGCTAATTCCGCATTTGGAGATAAATGAAGAATTTAGCACAAGTCTTTCTGACCCTCACTGTGGCACACTTTGATATGCTGATCCTTTTTTTTTTTTAATTATTACTGTTCACATCACAATTTAACTTGTGCATGTCTGTATGTAAGGTTTTAGGTTTTGTGCTGTCCTGGTCTGTTTTCCGCAAAGCAGCAACATCTGGTTTCTGTGTAGGCTCTCAGTTGTCCAGGTGGTTTCCATAGTAGAGAAGCTTGAATCTTCGACTGGACTGGGTTGCTTGACGTGAGGACGTTTCGCTTCAAATCACAGAAGCTTCCTCAGCTAAAATTCTTGCTCTGGTAGTCTGACTTCTGTCTTGACTCTTGTAGAGAAGAATAAACCAGAAGCCAACAAAAGCTGGAGTTTTTAACCTAACCAGACCCCTCCTACCGAAAGGTCGACTGATATAGACTAGTGACTAAACAATAGCTCTAATTAGCATCTATTGTGCGCTAGTTAGCACTCTCCTAATGATGGGATGGAAGCCTCCCCTGATGGCTCCCTTGATGACTCTCTTGATGATGTGAATGACTCATTACCATGAACAAAAGACTACAACATCTGGTGTTGAAAAGTTACACTAATGCAGAAATCTTGCAGTTCCAAAAGTGAGTCAATCCCCAGAGAAGCTGAACATAAAACCCTCAACTTTACAACCTGGTACAAAAAATAAAACTATTTTGGTCTCTATAGCTAGTTTCTCCACTCATATCAGTTGTATGCGGTGGAAATTTTTTTTTTATAACTTGTCAGTTTAAGCTAATTTTATTTCACAGATGGTCCTTGGGAAGAACCTATTGCAGTACTGGTCACTATTGGCAAATATATATGTGTGAGAGGAGGTTCAGTTGTTGTTTTAGAATGTACGGGAGGATCTCAGTGGAAACATTTACATGTTGTAAGAGTACAATTTGATGCATCTGCCGCAGCTACTGGAACATCTGCCATTTGAGCTCATTCATCATTGCTGTCACACTCGCTGTCCGCTCATAACTGGACATAGCCAGTCTCGCTGCGCTTCGTTGAATCATCTCTATTTGGTGGATCTTACTGGTATCTCAAACTGTGGAAGCATATTCCAACGGCATGCACAGAGATTGTTCTCAACCAACCCTATTCATGAATGTGCTTGGTTCGTGTGAGATTGGAGCTAATCTCTACCCTTAGCTAAGGATGATCATTTGCTTGCATCCTATCATTGAGTAGGAATTCAGTGCAGGGGTCTTCTTGTACATGATGTTTAATACACTGTATTCCTTTGGATTAAACTTCATCTGCCATACAGTGAAGAAAATAACTATTTGAACACCCTGCAATTTTGCAAGTCCTCCCACTTCAAAATCATGGAGGGGTCTGAAATTTTCATCTTAGGTGCAAGTCCACTGTGAGAGACATAATCTAAAACAAATCCGTAAATCACAATGTATGATTTTTTTAATCATTTATTTGTATGTTACTGCTGCAAATAAGTATTTGAACACCTGTGAAAATCAATGTTAATATTTGATACAGTAGCCTTTGTTTGCAATTACAGAGGTCAAACTTTTCCTGTAGTTTTTCACCAGGTTTGCACACACTGCAGCAGGGATTTTGGTCCACTCCTCCATACAGATCTTCTCTAGATCTTTCAGGTTTGGAGTTTCAGCTCCCTCCAAAGATTTTCTACTGAGTTCAGGTCTGGAGACTGGCCAGGCCACTCCAGGAACTTGAAATGCTTCTTACGGAGGCCCTCCTTAGTTGCCCTGGCTGTGTGTTTGGGGTCATTGTCATGCTGGAAGACCCAGCCATGACCCATCTTCAGTGCTCTTACTGAGGGAAGGAGGTTGTTTGCCAAAATCTCACAATACATGACCCCATCCATCCTCCCTTCAATATGGTGCAGTCGTCCTGTCCCCTTTGCAGAAGAGCACCCCAGAGTATGATGTTTCCACCCCCATGCTTCACGGTTGGGATGGTTTTCTTGGGGTTTTTCTCATCCTCTAAACATGGTAAGTGGAGTTGATTCCAAAAAGCTCTATTCTGGTCTCATCTGACCACATGACCTTCTCCCATGCCTCCTCTGGATCATCCAGATGGTCATTGGTGAACTTCAAATGGGCCTGGACATGTGCTGGCTTGAGCAGGGGGAACTTGCTGCCCTGCTGGATTTTAAACCATGAGAGCATCATGTGTTACTAATGTAATCTTTGTGACTGTGGTCCCAGCTCTCTTCAGGTCATTGACCAGGTCCCCCTGTGTAATTCTGAGCTTTCTCAGAATCATCCTTATCCCACAAAGTGAGATCTTGCATGGAATCCCAGACTGAGGGAGATTGACAGTCATCTTGTGTTTCTTCCACTTTCTAATAAATAATCATAACAGTTGTTGTCTTCTACCAAGCTGCTACCTGTTGTCCTGTAGTCCATCCCAGCCTTGTGCAGGTCTACAGTTTTGTCCCTGGTGTCCTTAGCAAGGTCTTTGGTCTTGGCTATGATGGACAGATTGGAGTGTGATTGATTGAGTGTGTGAACAGGTGTCTTTTATACAGGTAACAAGTTCAAACAGGTGCAGTTAATACAGGTAAAGAGTGCAGAATAAGAGGGCTTCTTAAAGAAAAATTAACAGGTCTGTGAGAGCCAGAATTCTTGCTGGTTGGTAGGTGTTCAAACACTTATTTGCAGCAGTAACATACAAATAAATTATTAAAAAAATCATACATTGTGATTTCCGGATTTTTTTTTTTTTAGATTATGTCTCTCACAGTGGACATGCACCTAAGATGAAAATTTTAGACCCCTCCATGATTTCTAAGTGGGAGAACTTGCAAAACCGCAGGGTGTTCAAATACTTATTTTCCTCATTGTATCTGTGATTACTATTTTGTTTAAATTCACTTGAAACCAAACCTAGTCCCTGGGTGATGTAGCTATCCAATACAAGACACAGTCATCCACAAAAAGTCACACTGTAGAGTTTATCCTACACTCTAAAAAAATGAGCCAATGAGAAAAAGGTGATATAACAATTTTTGTAGATTTGTTTTTATGGTATTTCAACTTAACTAGAAAAGTCTTGTGGCATTAACTCAATTGAAAATTAAAATAACTAAAAAAAAATCTATGCAAATTGTTACATCAGTTTTTCTCCTTGAGGCAGCATATCTTTTTTTAGAGTATATCTGTAGCATCATTCATAAATAAAATAAACATCATAGGGCAAAGCATCATACCTTGTGGTACACCAAATCACACGGAGAGAGGGTCAGATGAGTCACTGTTTATGACAACTGTCTGAACAAAACAGCTCTTCAGAAAATGTGTGTATATATATATATACACTCAACAAAAATATAAACGCAACACTTTTGGTTTTGCTCCCATTTTGTATGAGATGAACTCAAAGATCTAAAACTTTTTCCACATACACAATATCACCATTTCTCTCAAATATTGTTCACAAACCAGTCTAAATCTGTGATAGTGAGCACTTCTCCTTTGCTGAGATAATCCATCCCACCTCACAGGTGTGCCATACCAAGATGCTGATTAGACACCATGATTAGTGCACAGGTGTGCCTTAGACTGCCCACAATAAAAGGCCACTCTGAAAGGTGCAGTTTTATCACACAGCACAATGCCACAGATGTCGCAAGATTTGAGGGAGCGTGCAGTTGGCATGCTGACAGCAGGAATGTCAACCATCGCTGTTGCTCGTGTATTGAATGTTCATTTCTCTACCATAAGCCGTCTCCAAAGGCGTTTCAGAGAATTTGGCAGTACATCCAACCTTCCTCACAACCGCAGACCACGTGTAACCACACCAGCCCAGGACCTCCACATCCAGCATGTTCACCTCCAAGATCGTCTGAGACCAGCCACTCGGACAGCTGCTGAAACAATCGGTTTGCATAACCAAAGAATTTCTGCACAAACTGTCAGAAACCGTCTCAGGGAAGCTCATCTGCATGCTCGTCGTCCTCATCGGGGTCTCGAACTGACTCCAGTTTGTCGTCGTAACCGACTTGAGTGGGCAAATGCTCACATTCGCTGGCGTTTGGCATGTTGGAGAGGTGTTCTCTTCACGGATGAATCCCGGTTCACAGTGTTCAGGGCAGATGGCAGACAGCGTGTGTGGCGTCGTGTGGGTGAGCGGTTTTCTGATGTCAATGTTGTGGATCGAGTGGCCCATGGTGGCGGTGGGGTTATGGTATGGGCAGGCGTCTGTTATGGACAAAGAACACAGGTGCATTTTATTGATGGCATTTTGAATGCACAGAGATACCGTGATGAGATCCTGAGGCCCATTGTTGTGCCAACATCCAAGAACATCACCTCATGTTGCAGCAGGATAATGCACGGCCCCATGTTGCAAGGATCTGTACACAATTCTTGGAAGCTGAAAATGTCCCAGTTCTTGCATGGCCGGCATACTCACCGGACATGTCACCCATTGAGCATGTTTGGGATGCTCTGGACCAGCGTATACGACAGCATGTACCAGTTCCTGCCAATATCCAGCAACTTCGCACAGCCATTGAAGAGGAGTGGACCAACATTCCACAGGCCACAATTGACAACCTGATCAACTCTACGCGAAGGAGATGTGTTGCACTGCATGAGGCAAATGGTGGTCACACCAGATACTGACTGGTATCCCCCCGCAATAAAACAAAACTGCACCTTTCAGAGTGGCCTTTTATTGTGGGCAGTCTAAGGCACACCTGTGCACTAATCATGGTGTCTAATCAGCATCTTGATATGGCACACCTGTGAGGTGGGATGGATGATCTCAGCAAAGGAGAAGTGCTCACTATCACAGATTTAGACTGGTTTGTGAATAATATTTGAGGGAAATGGTGATATTGTGTATGTGGAAAAAGTTTTAGATCTTTGAGTTCATCTCATACAAAATGGGAGCAAAACCAAAAGTGTTGCGTTTATATTTTTGTTGAGTGTATATATATATATATATATATATATATATATATATATATATATGTGTCTCCTGTGGGTTCACCACCTGCAGAGGGGGCCATGGGGGTCGGGTGCAGAGAGGACTGGGTGGTGGTCGAGGGCGGGTGGCCCGGCAGCCCAGTCCATGCTCACAGCCCCTGGCTGTTGGGACGTGGAATGTCACCTTGCTAGGGGGGAAGGAGCTTGAGCTTGTGCGGGAGGTTGAGAGATACCGACTAGAGATAGTCGGGCTCACCTCCACGCACAGCTTGGGCTCTGGTACCCAACTCCTGGAGAAGGGCTGGATGCTTCATTTTTCTGGCATCGCCCACGGGGAGAGGTGGAAAGCTGGGGTCGCATTGCTTATTGCTCCCCAGCTCAGTCGCCAAGTGTTGGAGTTCACTCCGGTGAACGAGAGGGTCGCGTCCCTATGCCTTCGGGTCGTGGACAGGTCTCTCACCGTTGTCTCGGCCTACCGGCCGAGCAGCAGTGCAGAGTACCCGACCTTCCTGGAGTCCCTGGGAGGGGTACTAGATAGCGCTCTGACTGGGGATTCCATTGTTCTCCTGGGGGATTTCAACACCCACGTGGGCAGCAACAGTGAGACCTGGAGGGGGGTGATCGGGAAGTACGGCCTCCCCGATCTGAACCCGAGTGGTGTTCAGTTGTTGGACTTCTGTGCTAGTCACAGTTTGTCCATCACGAACACCATGTTCGAGCACAAGGGTGTCCATAAGTGCACGTGGCACCAGGACACCCTGAGCCGGAGGTCGATGATCGACTTTGTAGTTGTATCATCTGACCTTCGGCCATGTGTCTCGGACACTGGAGTGAAGAGAGGGGCAGAGCTGTCGACTGATCACCACCTGGTGGTGAGTTGGATCCGCTGGGAGGGTAGGAAGCCGGTCAGACCTGGCAGGCCCAAACGTATCGTGAGGGTCTGCTGGGAATGAGTGGCGGAACCCTCTGTCAGGGAGGTCTTCAACTCCCACCTCCGGGAGAGCTTCTCCCAGATCCCGGGGGAGGTTGGAGACATGGAGTCTGAGTGGACCATGTTCTCCACCTCCATTGTCGATGCGGCTGCTCGTAGCTGTGGTCGCAAAGTCTCTGGTGCCTGTCGCGGCGGGTATCCCCGAACCCGGTGGTGGACACCGGACGTAAGGGATGCCGTCAAGCTGAAGAAGGAGTCCTACTTATCTTTGTTGGTAGGTGGGACCCCAGAGGCAGCTGACAGGTACCGGCAGGCCAAGCGTGCCACAGCCCGTGCGGTCGCAGAGGCAAAAACTCGGGTCTGGGAGGAGTTCGGGGAGGCTATGGAGGAGGACTATCGGTCGGCCTCGAAGAGATTCTGGCAAACCATCCGACGCCTCAGGAGGCGGAAGCAGCTCTCCACCAGCACTGTTTACGGTGTGGGTGGGGAGCTGTTGACCCTCACTGTGGATGTTGTCGGGCGGTGGAAGGAGTACTTCGAGGATTTTCTCAATCCCATTGTCACGTCTTCCAATGAGGAAGCAGAGACTGGGGACTCAGAGGCGGACTCATCCATTACCCAGGCCGAAGTCACCAAGGTGGTTAGAAAGCTCCTCGGTGGCAAGGCTCCTGGGGTGGATGAAATCTGTCCTGAGTACCTTAAGTCTCTGGATGTTGTGGGGCTGTCATGGCTGACACGCCTCTGCAACATCGCGTGGCGATCAGGGACAGTGCCTCTGGATTGGCAGACCGGGGTGGTGGTCCATCTGTTTAAGAAGGGGGACCAGAGGGTGTGTTCCAACTATAGGGGGATCACACTCCTCAGCCTCCCCGGTAAGGTCTATTCCAGAGTACTGGAGAGGAGAATTCGACTGATGGTCGAACCTCGGATTCACGAGGAGCAGTGTGGTTTTCGTCCTGGTCGCGGCACACTGGACCACCTCTACAAGCTCCATCGGGTGCTCGAGGATTCATGGGAGTTTGCCCAACCAGTCCACATGTTTTTTGTGGATCTGGAGAAGGCGTTCGACTGTGTCTCTCAGGGCACCCTGTGGGGAGTGCTCCGGGAGTACGGGGTCTGGGGTCCTTTGCTAAGGGCTATCCGGTCCCTGTACGAGCGCAGCAGGAGCTTGGTTCGCATTGCCGGTAGTAAGTCAAACCTGTTTCCAGTGCACATTGGCCTCCGCTAGGGCTGCCCTTTGTCGCTGGTTCTGTTCATTATTTTTATGGACAGAATTTCTAGGCGCAGCCAGGGTGTAGAGGGGGTCTGGTTTGGGAACCACAGAATCTCGTCTCTGCTGTTTGCGGACGATGTGGTTCTGTTGGCTTCGTCAAATCAGGACCTTCAGCGTGCACTGGGGTGGTTTGCAGCTGAGTGTGAAGCGTCCGGGATGAAAATCAGCACCTCCAAATCCGAGGCCATGGTTCTCGACCGGAAAAAGGTGCTTTGCCCTCTTCAGGTCGGTGGAGTGTCCTTGCCTCAAGTGGAGGAGTTTAAGTACCTCGGGGTCTTGTTCACGAGTGAGGGATGGATGGAGCGTGAGATCAATAGACGGATCGGTGCAGCATCTGCAGTGATGCGGTCACTGTATTGGACCGTCGTGGTGAAGAGAGAGCTGAGTAGGGGGCAAAGCTCTCGATTTACCGATTGATCTACATTCCGATCCTCACCTATGGTCATGAGATTTGGCTCATGACCAAAAGAACGAGATCGCGAGTACAAGCGGCCGAGATGAGTTTCCTCCGCAGGGTGGCTGGGCGCTCCCTTAGAGATAGGGTGAGGAGCTTGGTCACTCGGGAGGAGCTCGGAGTCGAGCCGCTGCTCCTCCACGTCGAAAGGAGTCAGTTGAGGTGGCTTGGGCATCTTTTCCGGATGCCCCCTGGACGCCTCGCTGGAGAGGTGTTCCGGGCATGTCCCACTGGGAGGAGGTCCCGGGGAAGACCCAGGACACGCTGGAGGGACTACATCTCTCGGCTGGCTTGGGAACGCCTTGGGGTTCCCCCGGAGGAGCTGGGGGAGGTGTGTGTGGATCGGGAGGTCTGGGCGGCTTTGCTTGAGGTGCTTCCCCCACGAGCCGACTCCGGTTAAAGCGGAAGAAAATGGATGGATGGATGGATGGATATATATATGTGTGTGTGTTTTATACAATAATACTAATACTTACATTATGATAATAAAGTTTGTGCTTTGTGTTCTTGTTGAAGTGAGCCTACAGACTCTACTGTAATTACCAAACAACACGTCTCTGTAGTAGTTAGGGATACACTGTCTGATTGTGATCAGGTCAGTTTTTGTTTGTGTTGAACACCACAGGGATGTAATGTGGTAATGTTAGAACACAAATAATCACATTAAAGTGCCTTAATGGCAGACTGCTCACAAACCCAATGCTCTCCCAGGTCAGCCAGGTGGGAATCCCCACAGGCCAACCCAGTAGGAACATTTTTCCTTGTGGATTTATCCTTAGCTTCCAAAAACGAAAAAAAAAAAGAAAAGAAACACAGCATGATAACCACCGGAATATCAATTCTCAATATGTCTGTGTATGCACTGCTGAATTCACAAATAAAGTTGACTTGAATAGACTTGATAGTAGTCATAGTTAGCCAGGTATGGCTCAGTTAATAAATGAATAATAAAGAGTCCCACTAAAAGGTAAAGTTTGTTCAATCTATGGCCTCAGATTATTGAATTATGGGTTAAAGACATCAAAATTGTGACATCAAGCAGTTTCAATTTGTATAGGGTTAAAAATGATAATTGCTTCAATATTGGGAAAAAAAAAGATACAAATTGGTTGAGCCATTAAGACTTTAAACATAATGCAATGCTAAAATACCCTCAGTTGTATGAACATTGTGTCCTTTATAATTTGCAGTTTTTAAATTAATTATTAAGTTCCTATTGTCTTATGTACAATTTGTACATGTTGAAATCAAATCATCATTTTCGTTCATGTTGTGCAAATTGAGGAATAATTGTATATCACCCCCTGTGCATTTGCAGTTATTAATTAGACAAATGCAACTCCATCGAAAGTTAGCTTTGGATTACAGGAAGTTAGCTTGCATGTTAACATCTGCAAAATGTTTTGTAAATAAGTTCAGAGGCGTTATTAGGTTCCAAAAATAGCATTTTCAGTTTTAGAAGTGTTTATTTGTTGCTATCTTTTACATAATATATGACTCAGAGGTTGTATTTACATATAAATGAAACCGAGTTTTGCAGCTAGCTACCAGCCTGTGATGTCACCATGCTAATGTTCGCGAAATGTCTTGTAAGTTCAAAGGTGGTATTGGGTTCCAAAAACGGCATTTTCAGTTTTAGAAGTGTTTATTTCTCACTAGCTTTTACAAAATATATGAGAAACATGCATATAAACACAAAACAAAGCGGTTTTAGAGATACCACTGATGTCACAGTGCAGCTCTACTCTGACTGGCTGTCACGCCCGCCACTCAAAAACAAAACCGAACAGATTGAAACAGAATTTGACATTTTAACCTCTTAAAATATGTCAAGGTTAGCCATCTTTGAACTTGTCCAAGGTCTGTGTCCCAAGAATGTTCCCTGCAAATTAGAAGACTATGGCAGTAATAGGACTGGAGTTATGTGGAGCACAGATGGACGGATGGACGGACGGACGGGCGGATGCAAAGCCTTCACAATACTCGATAGCCATATTTGATGGCCTCGGGTAAAACGGTGCAGCTTTGACTATTTTGAATGCCTGGTCACTCAAGTCAAGGGCAAACCAGGTCGACATCCATTGATTGTATGACCTATGATCTATTTTGCCACACAAGCAACATAATTGTGGTCTTAGTAGCTACCATCCCTGGTGGTAGATCACTGCAACTACACCAGTGTGCTGCTTTATTGACATATATAAATGAACAAATATAGAGAAATGAAATAAAAAAACAAGAAAGCAAAATGTTGAATCTTCATAACAACTTTGAAATTGATTTACTGGCGTGACGCTCATCAGTCTGCAGCATCTTGCAGCGGAAATAATCAATGAGAAAGATCAGACTTCACGTGCACGGACCTTCACACTGTGTGATAATTGGTGAAATGCATAAAAACGAGATAAGAAAAATAAAAATAAGGATTCCAGAATACCAGAAGGTTATACATTACCGTGAAAATGATCACAAAATAAGCACACTGGACCAAACCGTTACAAAACTGTATTTCATCCTGTTAAATACTGTAAATAGTGTCGCTTTGCTTATCCTTGTATACACACGTCTATCATGCTGGCATATCACCTCTAACGGTGTCAGATTGTGGCCACGAGGAGATCACATTCTGATAGCACTAGAGATAATGTAATTAATCTATTGCTGTGGCTTAATGTGCTTGTTTTGTTGTTTTGCAAAAATGCCAAAAACTGTTGAGAAGCCACTTATTTGATTAACTGCATCAATGTGTCTCACTGAATATGCTCCCAGTTAAAGTTTTGTATCACGTGCGAACTAGAATAAGTATTTTTTTTTTTTTTTTTGCGGATGATGAACTATTTCCTATTTGCTGTTGACTATTTTGTTTATACCACAAAGCATTACTGAACACATACCGTAGGCTCTACTTGGAGAACAGCTGTGGTTCAAAGACATTAATTTGACTTGCTCATTAAAGGGCAAGTCATAGATCACATTCTTAAGTGGAAATCGTGCAGATTCATCTATAAGCATGAACTTTGGCACAGATGTAGACCAAAACATGCCAAGTTCATGTTAGAGGGTGCCAAAGTCAGAGATCATTGGAGGCACCATTTTGTTGGCAGGTCAATGAAAATAAATTTTAAGCATATTAGTCAAATATTATCTAATTACTAATAATAGCAATGGGTGAGAGATGGGGACAAATTTGTCCAAACACTTATTTGAATTTCGCCTTCCCCATTCAGATGAATGGGAAAAGCCAAATTCAGTGCCAAATTCAACTGGCAGCCATCTTGGACTGTCCCAATATGGCAGCTTCAATGATCACTGACATTGGCACTTAGTGCAACAGATAAATTCATTTTATCAGGAAAATACTTAAGTTAGACAAAGAAGCATGCATTTTTGCACATCTTCTCCTCAGGCTAAGTCTACAGATTTACTGGATAGCCACTCAAAATTTCAAGATGACGGCCTTTTTTCAAGATGGCCGCCAATCAAGTTATTATTACACGGGTTATGTGCTTCTGGTCATGTTTTTAGGAATTTTTGTTTGTTTTATATACCAATATAGGGATGAAAAAGAAATTCGGAGAATCCCTCTTGATATGTGCGGCAATGTCATCACAAACTTCAATGTGCGTGTTGCAGTTGTAATCCAAAGAAGAGGACCGTGGATTAAACATGTCATCAATTATTGAACTGTGCGGAAAACAAGAGACAAAGTGGGAAACCTCTGGTATCAAATGTTAATTTGATGCTTCTGTTCCACGTCTGTAAATAAAATTTTCAAATAAGTTCTCATTTCAAAAACTTGTGTACGATCAAAAAGTGGTAACATTTTATTGGCCCACCCTGTATATGAACAAAGATGGCAACCAATATGACAGCCAAAATCCTTTGTCATTTCTCATATTTCTGTCAAAACAAAAAATACTCTTTTCATAACAATTTGTTAAATGTGAGAATGTTCTATGTAAGTCATTGTATCACATACCTTTGTGGCTATTAATGTTGTGTGGGCCGCTGAAGAGGAGGTACTGCTGGCCCACCACCACCAGAGGGCGCCCTGCCTGGAGTGCGGGCTCCAGGCACCAGAGGGCGCCGCCGCCCCACAGGAGCTGCCTCGGTAACAGCTGTCACCCATCACCTGAGACAGCTGACAGCAATTATCACTGGGGTATATCAGCAGGACGGCATCTCCACCTCATCGCCGAGATATCGTTCTACCTGGAAGGTAATAATCTCAGCTGACTGCTTGATAGTAACCTTTGTGATTTTTGTGAGTGATTGCAGACTTTTTTTCTCCAACGAGAGGTGGAGGTAGCTTCCCTGCCGTGCAGGTTGCTGGGTGCAAACGCGCCCACGTTTAATTGTGTTCTTGTTCCTCGCCAGCAGTACCAGGTCCGACACGCGGAGGCAGTGGCCACCTGGGAGTTCGGAACTTGGCGGCTCCAGTATTCCCGGGGTCCTGTGGCGGAGGAAACCGTGTGGTTCCGGTTCTACTTTGGAGAGGCATCTCCTATCTTCGAGCCTGCCCACACGACACCTTTGTGAATTGAACTTTGTCCATTGTTGTAATTTGTTGTTTTTGTTGTGCACGTTCGCAACAGTAAAGTGTTGTTATTTGACCTATTCCATTGTCCGTTCATTTGCGCCCCCTGTTGTGGGTCCGTGTTCCTACACTTTCCCAACAATTAATTCATGTCTATGTACAATTTAGATGGTGGCGTTAGTGATGTATTTAGTTTGAAGGAGTGAATGTTAGCGCACAACCAGGGCACACTGGTGACTTCACTGTTGTGAAACTCAGCATGGGGTTCAGTGTCAGCTAATCCTGATTTACTAATGCTTCATCTAGCTTTACTAACTCCAGTAGGGTAGAATAGTACTAGTTATGGTGTAGTTTAGCTTCGTTTAATGTCCCAAACGCTGTCTAATAGCCCAGGACAGGGTTTGAATGCTTAATTGAGTCTTTTTTTACATATGTAAACACAAAAATTGACCGAATTGGTATAATTGGCAGCCATCTTGAAAAATGGTGGCCATATTGAAATTTTGTGTGGCTATCCAAACTTTTGAAAAGAGTGGGTCTTAATGAGCAGTTGTACCAAATTTTATGATTCTATAACAAACAAGTATTTTTCTGCTTATCTGCAGCACCAACTCTCCAAAAATGAACTTAGTGTGTTCTAGCCTACATCTGTGCAAAATTTTATGCTGACACAAATTTGAGAAATAGGGCTCCGTAAATATGTCACACCCCTTTGACACCCCCTTTGCTGGTTCTACATAAATGGTTGCTAGAGGAAAAAATGCCATCACATTGGTCTTGTTAGTATCCTGCTTTTCTGATGAGCCAGTGATGGGGAAACCACTACAAATCTGACTGTGTAGAAAGCTAGTAGGTGTTTTTGGAGCTCTATATACCCAAACTCAAAGCTTCCCTAATAACCTATACTATGCATTATTAAGATATACTACAGATAGTTTTTGATATAGGAACAATGCGGGTTCCGTCCTGGTAGTGGAACAACCGACCAGCTCTTCAATCTCACAAGGATCCTGGAGGGTGCCTGGGAGTATGCCCACCCAGTCTACATGTGTTTTGTGGACTTGGAGAAGACGTATGATCAGGTACCCCGGGAGATACTGTAGGAGGTGCTGCGGGAGTATGAAGTGAGGGGGTCCCTTCTCAGGACCATCCAATCTCTGTACTTGCAAAGCGAGAGCTGTGTTCGGGTGCTTGGCATTAAGTCGGACTCCTTTCCGGTGGAGGTTGGCGTCCACCATGGCTACGCCTTGTCACTAGTTCTGTTTGTGATATTCATGGACAGGATATCAAGGCGTAGTCGGGGGGGGGGGGGGGGAGGGTTTCTGGTTTGGTGGGCTCAGGGTCTCATCACTGCTTTTTGCAAATGATGTGGTCCTGTTGGCTTCATCGGCCGGTGGATTGGTTCGCAGCCGAGTGTGATGCGGCTGGGATAAGGATCAGCACCTCTAAATCTGAGGCCATGGTTCTCAGCAGGAAACTGATGGATTGCCTTCTCCGGGTAGGGAATATGGCCTTGCCCCAAATGAAGTAGTTCAAGTACCTCGGGGTCTTGTTTACGAGAGAGGGGACGATGGCGCATGAGATTGGCTGCAGAATCGGCACAGCAGGGGTGGTATTGCATTCGCTCTGCCATACTGTTATGACAAAAAGGGAGCTGACCCAAAAGGCGAAGCTCTCGATCTACTGGTCAGTCTTCATTTCTACTCTCACCTATGGTCATGACGGTTGGGTCCTGACTGAAAGAACTACATCGCAGGTACAAGCGCCCAAAATGGGCTTCCTCAGGAGGGTGGCTAGTATCTCCCTCAGAGATAGGATGAGAAGTTCGGTCATCTGTGGGGAGCTCGGAGTAGAGTCGCTGCTCCTTCGCATTGAAAGGAGCCAGCTGAGGTGGTTCGGGCATCTGGTAAGGATGCCTCTTGAGCGCCGCCCAAGGGAGGTGTTCCAGGCACGTCCATCTGGGAGGAGACCCCAGGGAAAACCCAGGACTAGGTGGAGAGATTATATCTCCACACTGGCCTGGGAACGCCTTGGGATCCCCCAGTCAGAGGTGGTCAATGTGGCACGGGAAAGGGAAGTCTCGGGTCCCCTTCTGGAGCTGTTGCCCCCGCGACCCGAACCCGGAAAAGCGTTTGAAGATGAGTGATGAGTGAGTTTTTGATATAGTTTCATGTATTTTCTCACAGAGAAGCAACTTTTGCCAGGCTGCATAGGCAAAATATTTTCATTAGGAGATACTGTGTACATATCTTACATTTGTTAATCATAGACAGTTGTGACATGGGAAGGCCAGAACAGTGGAGGAACAAGAGAGAGAGAGATACTAAAGTGAAAGACAGAGAAGAACGGTGAGAGAAAAAGGAAAAGACATGGCAAGATGTGTCTTCGCTAATGGGAAAGCCTTCAAGTGAGACAGTAATCTGGGTAATATGTCAAACCGCTTTCAGCTGAGGAGCTTGACATTTTCCCAATTAAGCACGGGTGCAAACGCAGCCTCCTCCCGAATTGTTTAACATGCAGTTGAACGGCAAAGTAGCAAGACCTGAGCACATCATGCCGTCGATCATCGCGTGCTGATGGATTTCCCGCTGGGCTCTCTGCCCCTGGGATTCATCAGCCTCCCGTTTACGCTTAAACTCTCCTCTATGTTTAAAATTATTATTGAGAATAGATTTAATGAACTGCAATTAGCTACATTATGACTCTAAACATGTCATTTATAGATCGATTAAACCCCTTTTATCGACTTTATAGACCTCTTCCTCCCCGTTCCTTTTGAAGCTTTTTTTTTTTTTTTTACTGAGCACCATCAGGTTCAGGGAGAAATGTCCACTTTTGGGTAACATTCTGTTCTCAGCTGGAGTGGCAGATCATCGCCAACTCAAACTGCGTTTGGCCGGCTTAATGAAACCTTGATTTTCCAAACTTTGTCTGAATGTTTCCCCTCTCCCATATCTCAGTGCATCAGCTGGTGCCAGAAGGCGCCATTTGGTTTTGTTTGCAGAGAACTCACAGCCAACTGAACCAACAAGCAGACTGATTAAAATGAAAATGGGCCTTTGGTCTTGGCTGTCTATTCCTGTCTCTTGTTTCCTTACGGCCTTACTGAAGAGGCAGTGACACATATATATTCTTCAATAGATGTAAACAACGTAAACCCTAATTAAATGCAAGAATTGTCTAGGTATTTGAGCAGGGCCTCTGAGCTCAAACACTTGAAGAGAGACTGAGTTGAAGCTTCTCGACCTTTCCAACTTTGCCCTGCACTTGCTCCTAACTCGGCCCCGTTTCTATCAGATCTTCCTTTATCTGGGTGGGCTCATATGATGACCACGCAAATGTGTAATTGCCATTTTAATCAACACATGAGACTAAGATGAATTATATAATGTTGAACTAGATTAGATATATATTAATAACAACAGCGATCATGGACTTCTGACGTCCACCAATCCGGATCCGGATCGCATCCAATATTCAGTGGCGCCTTCCATGCCCTAATATATATCTGTGGTGCAAATTTGGTGAGAATCTGTGCAGTAGTTTTGACATAATTCTGCAAACAGTAATCCTTCAAAGCCTATATAAAGTGAAACTTGATCCAGAATCCGGATCCGGATCCAGATCACCTCCAAAATTTAATGAAGTCTTCCATGGTCTAATATATCTATAGTGCAAATTTGGTGAGAATCTGTTAAGTAGTTTTGACATAATCCTTCAAAGCCTCTACAAAGTGAAACTTGATACAGAATCTGGATCTGGATCAACTCCAAAAGTTAAAGGATTCATCCATACCATAATATGTATCTGTGGTGCAAATTTGGTGAGAATCCATGTGCAATAGTTTTGACGTGCTAACACTAATCCTTCAAAGCCTATATAAAGTGAAACTTGATCCAGAATCCGGATCCAGATCTGGATCACCTCCAAAATTTAATGGGGTCTTCCATGGAGGAATATCTATATGTGGTGAAAATTTTGTCAAAATCTGTGCAATACTTTTGATGTAATCTTGCTAACAGACAGACAAATAAATAAATAAATGCCAATGATTTTATTACATCCTTGGCGGACGTAATAATAACAACAATAATACTAAGAACAAGAGCAATCAAAGGTTTCTGACATCCACCAATCCGGATCCGGATCACTTCCAAAATTTAATGGAGTCTTCCATGTGCTAATATCTATCTGTGGCGCAAATTTGGTGAGAATCTGTGAATTAGTTTTGATGTAATCCTTCAAAGCCTATATAAAGTGAAATCTTGATCCAGAATCCAGAGCGGGATCACCTCCAAAATTCAATGGAGTCTTTCATGCCCTAATATCTATCTGTGGTGAAAATTTGTTGAGAATCCATGAAGTAGTTTTGATGTAATCCTTCAAAGCGTATAGACAGTGAAACTTGATCCAGAATCCAGCGTAGCAGACCAAACGGTCCGCAACTAAAAATCAGTCCGCCTTTTGCATCTGCGCATGTGTCATTTCGGACCACAGAAGCACATCTGAGATGGAGTCTCTTCAGCCAAAGCAATCAAATAGATTAATGGTATTATTAACCATCCGATGATAAAGGTAAAACCTCTTAAATCATTCTAAAGTCAGTTTTAAGCAGAAACAAGGCTGTTTTAAGCAGAAACAAGGTGAAATTCTGTGATGCTGTGAAATGTCCGACGTGCATTGAACGCATCAGCTAGTAGCTTGTTTAGCTGCGGCGCTCTGATCGCTTCCACCGCCTTTTATGATGAAATAATGCTGAATTTATGTTGAAATGATTGTTGTACAAAAGCTTCAGATATCTGTCGCTGAGACAGATGATGACTGGAGGCAGTTTGGAACAGAAACGAGGTGATAATCCGTGAACCGCGTCATCAGGGGGGACCAATTTTTAGGGGGACCTTTGACACAGCTCTGCATCCAGATCACCTCCAAATTTTAATGGTGTTCCACAGGCTAATGTGTATCTGTGGTCAAATTTTGGTGAGAAACCATGAAGTCATTTTGATGTAATCCTTTAAAACGAATATAAAGTGAAATCTTGATCCAGAATCCGGAATCGGATCTGGATCACCTCCAAAATTTAATGGAGTCTTCCATGGCCTAAATATGTATCCGTGGTGAAAATTTGGTGATACTACATGAGGTAGTTTTGACGTAATCCTTCAACGACTATATAAAGTGAAACTTGATCCAGAATCTGGATCCGGATCCAGATTACCTCCAAACTTTAATGGGTTCTTCCGTGGCCTAATATGTAGCAGTGTTAAAAATTTTGTCAAAATCCGTGCAGTAGTTTTGATGTAATCCTGCTTAAAGGCAGACAGACAGACAAATAAACACAGGTGATTTTATTATGTCCTTGGCGGACGTAATTATTATTATTATTATTATTATTATTATTATTAGTAGTAGTAGTAGTAGTAGTAGTAGTAGTAGTAGTAGTAGTATTACATGATCACTCTTTGTGCAATCCCCCTATGATACTTATTTATGTAATCGATATACAAATGCATAAGAAGCAGAAGCAGAGACACTGGGTGACTTCTTTTAAAACAAAATTTGAAAAGAAGAGACAACTACTGAGTTTCTCTTCTCCTGATTTTTAATACATGTGAGACTTACAGTAAAAGTATATTGGTAGCAGTTTCTTTTATCTCACAGTAAAAATGTTTAAAATTCTGCCTGATTGTACTCTAAAGTGCACACGAGCGCACCACTGTGTGTACCAGCAGGATGGCAGAGACAAACTCTGCAGGTACAGCAGGAATTTTTATGACAGGTTTTCATGTTTCATGTTAAAATCATAGGATCTGTGTTGAAAACACATAAAAGGGGTTATTTCTGGTTTCACATAAATAAATTTCATCCATCTCGTTGGATTTTTGTTGGCTCATAAGGACTTTTTGGTTGCTCCTGACGTTTGCATATTGCTTTCTGGACGGTAGCAGCGGGAGATCAGCTGTTGCAGCTTTTGTAATGACATTCAACTAAATGTGTTGGTGTCCATGGACGGCTGCCACAAGCTGAGCCTCCATCACAATATCAGAGTTGTTTTTGTGCCAAAACCACATAAAAAAATGGTCATATTTACATATTATTGTTATTATTATTACATACATTAGTGATGAGTTCTAATTAATCAATTCAGGATACATCCATATTCAGCTGAAGAGGAAATTAAATGCCAACGACAAGCAGCCCACACTAATGCACATCATAAAATTATTTCCCCACATAAAGACCTTATCATTACAGTCTACAGTGGGCGAGTAGTACAGGCAGTGGTGGGCACAGTTCCGATAATCCAATAATTATCGAAGATAGTGTTTTCATTATCAGACTATCTTTTCAGATAATTTTGAAAACCATTATCGGACTAATTATCTTCCAATAAATTTTTGTCCGATAATTTTAAGACCGTTAACGTGGTAAACAAAGCTTAACAGCTACAAACACTTATAAAACGTAAAATCAGTTGAGCACCTGCCTCTTAAATGTTTTGTAGCAGATGTGTAGTTCTATCCTCTGCAAACAGATGAGAGCTGCTTCTAGAAGAAACCGCTCTATCCTCTGCAGGCAAAGGCGAAAAGGAGAACTGGCCACCTATATATATATATATATATACACACACACACACACATATAACTCATTTCTTTTAACCACATACTAATACGTGGGCAATTTCACCCAAGTCATCCAGAGGCATACACTCACAGAGATATTTAACCCTAACTTTTAAGATTTATGTAATTTTACATGACAGATTCCCATTTACTTTTTTAGATAATTTTAATACAAACCTACCAAATAAACCTTACATGATGCATATTCATTACTGTAATAAATCCAATTCATTTGAAATGCATAATCCTCAGCTTTATGTATTTAGTATTAGTAAAATATAATTACTCTAAAGTGTTCTCAGTCAACGTGGAAAAACAGTTCAACACTTCAAAATAATTCTGATGATGCAGTCCGTGATACTTCAAAAAAACAAAAAACAAAAAAGACTTTGTGTACTTCCTCAGTCCAACAAAAATTGCATCAGAAATTTGTCCAGCTTTTCATGTACAAATGCCGGACAACTAGATTCATGGAAGGAAACTTTTTCCGATTAAAATGAGAGAAATGTTCACAAAAAATATATGCCCGGGGTCATAAATGACCCCACTCGATCGATTTGAGGATTAAATAAAAAATATCAAGTACAAATAAAACATACAGCCCAGCAGCTATAATTAAAACCATAAAACTAACTGAGAGTAGAAATTAAATTGGGTTTCTGCCTTAACCCGTTTTGCCCCACTGGCAACAATTGTTGCTGAAGTGTATCACTGTCATTTTCTACTCACAATAAAACATCTCAAAGGTACTAATGCAACTTTTTCCACTTATAAAACACAAATCTGGGCATAAACAGGTTAAAATATTCTGTGGAAGTGGACTTTCTCATTGCGATGGACAAACTGTTCCACAAAGAAGCAGGACAGTTGGCAAAGACTGGATCAAAGAAGGCACATAAGGTTTTACAATTTCAGTAAGATAGACAGGTACATGACCATTTAGAGGCTCATGTTTCTGCAGCAAATCCTTGGAATCTTCTCTTACAGGCAGAGGGAGCCAGTGAAGAGAAGTTAGGATGGGTGTGATGTCATCAAATGTCCAAGTTGCAGTCGAAGCTGTAGCAGCAGAATTCTTGTCAAAGCATGAAATAAACTATTTCCAGTGGGTGAATGCATGTCTGTTACAGTCAGGCTCATGTTGTGTGTTTAGAAGTGTGAAAGGGTAATGCCAGACAGGAAAGGTCTGGACCCAAATCTCCAGACACCGTCCAAACCTCATATGAGAAACCAGGTAAAAATAAAGATCTCCAGATTGGGTGAATCAAGTCAAGAACAGCATGATAGCACAGCAAGAAGGATGTTAAACCAAGACTCAAATCTATATTTTCTATTTTTACAGCCTCTGATGTCTCTGTAGGTTCATATGCAATCAGGTATATTTTCAGCGAATTGAGTTTCTTCCGTCCCCTGAGTGCTGCTCTTATCAAAGGACAGATGTCCCCCGCTCAGTTTCTATAAACAGCAGACAATTTCATCAGACCACTCTGAAATATTCTTTGCTTTCTGTTGTGTTCTTTCGATCTTAATTAGCTACTGAATGCTTCAACTGTTCAATCTTTTCTGTTGAATCAGGCTCCAAGATAAAACTTTTGTCACCTCCCAAAGTTCATCACTACCCATATGCATTTATTGGTCTCATTTGGTCAGTTGTTCAACTATCTCAGACTCTTTTCTGTGCATATTATTGTATAGTTAATAAGTGCAGTGCTGAATTGTTTTTCATCTGGAATCAAAACTTGAATAAAGTCCTCAAACTCAAAGGCTCCTCATGCTGATTCAAGCCTTTGCACACAATGATCACAGCGTATCTATGTAAGCATGCAGCAACGAGCCCCCCCCCCCCCATACTTCCTTCCTGTCTGCAACGTCCAAATTCATAGCAAGCATTGGCTTCTCATTAACTGGATCAAATATTTATCAGTCAAGATCAAAGCTCAGTGACAAAGATTAAAGACGGGTTGGTAAGGTCCGTTCTTACTCGTGTCAAGCACCTTAAGGCACCTCTAGGCAGCATTGTTGAGATTTGGGGCCATATAAATAAAATAAAGTGAAAAATAAAATTCACAAGAGCAATCAGAGATTTCTGACGTCCGCCAAGGGTGAACTAGGACTCAAAAGATATGTGATTCACATTGTGACCCGGACTTTACCTGGATCCAGATTCCAAAACACAATGCAATAACTGCATACTGATCCAGATTGATCCGAGTGATCAAGATGTTGCAATCTGATATTTAATTCACAAGCTGAAACAAAATTTTGTCTTCCTGATCTTGGTTTTACATCATGATGTCGTATTGTTCTGCTGCAGAACTTGCATATTGATCCAGATCAATTCCAACAAATCCTGAGCCAGAATCTGGATCCGGCTCACCTCCAAAATTCAGTGGAGTCTTCCATGCCCTAATGTCTATCTGTGGCGCAAATGTGGTGAGAATCTGTGACGTAGTTTTGACGTAATCCTTCAAAGCCTGTATAAAGTGAAATCTTGATCCAGAATCCGGATCTGGATCACCTCCAAAATTTAATGGACTCTTCCATGCCCTAATATCTATCTGTGTTGGAAATTTCTTTAAAATTTGTGGAGTAGTTTTGACGTCTTTGGCGGACACAATTAAGCACCCAAGCAGTTCTCCCATGGACAACCACTCTGTCAGGAGTTGGCCACAGCAACTGTCTACAACAAATGATTGCTTTCATTATTGATTCATATGTCAATTTTGTTCTTGGTTAATTATATTGAAAATTTTGTTTAGTGTTTCCTAAAGCTCAACATAAAGTCTTCATATAGCTTTAAAGTGCCCACAACCCACAGCACAGCCCACTGATCCACTTCACACAGCCACAAAAATGTCACATTAGACAACAAACAACGGTTTTGCTAGACCTCTGCTGTTCTGTCAAGTCTTTTACCCGTTCAGCCTCTCACATCTGCAGCATCTCGCTCATGCAGGCTCTACCTGGTGCACGTCACATATTCACCACGATGCCTCACTACCATGACACATCAGCTGCTAATGAGTGAGCGCTGTCAAAATGAGCCAATGCCACTTTTCTCCCCGTACAAATCAAACCCTTTTTCTAATGGGGCCCTGTAGAAGCACATTTACCCCTCCTTCCCCCAAAAAGATAATGCATCATAGCAACAGAAACACATGGAAATTGTCCTTCCACCAAACGACCCAGCTGTTACAAATGCTTCCTAACTACGGGAAATTCTAGAAGCTAAAGTTGTCCTTGACACTTGCAGAGGCACTTTCTGAACCATTTTGGAGTCTGCATGTTTCTGTGGTACTGGTTTGAATTACAGTGGTCCCTCGCTATAACGCAGTTCACCTTTCGCGGCCTCGCAGTTTCGCAGATTTTTTTTAGTGCAATTTTGCATGCTTTTTTTTTTTTTTAACAGCGCATTGTGTTCTGCGTCCTTATCAGGTGGGCCGGTCGCGGCACCGGTCGGCATCACTGTGATTGCTCTCACTGCCTCCGATATGCGCTTTCTGCGGGCTCGGTAAACGCAGCAGCGGGCCACTCACACCGCCCTCCTGTCTGCTGTGCGGAGCTGCGCCAAATCTGGCAACAGGTCCAGAGACTACGCTCACTGTTTTGATGCAGATGTTGACCGCAGCTGCAGAGCTCCGTGGCCACCGAGAGAGGACTTGGATTCTTTGCGGGTCCCGCATCCGTACCCCCAGAGGCAGTGAGCGAAGGGAGAGCCGCACATTGTGTTCTGCGTGTGTCTATTTATAATCTTCTTGCCCAGAAGAAAAAAGAGTGTTTACACAAGAGAGAAAAGTGAGAAAATGTTAATGCCTGTTTGAGAAAAGTGTATAAAGTGTGTAGTGAGGGGATTTACAGCTTTAAAACATCTATAATAATTGCAAAAAATAGCGCTGACTACTTTGCGGATTTCGCTTATCGCGGGTTATTTTTAGAACGGAACTCCCGCGAGAAATGAGGGACCACTGTATTACTGTTTATATAACAGCTAAGTGGATCCTTGTCATTTGATTGGTGCTTTGTATGTCACGTGACAAGGATTATTCGTCCCATTTGTGTTGCGTTGCTTTTAGAGTGCAATTTGGTTCCATTTAGCGTGCAAATTTGGTTCCATACTTTTGGTACCATTGCACTTTACCAACCCCGCCCACTTGTGCAGGCAGCGTTTAGCTAAACATGCAGAGTTTGTTTTGCTGACTGATGACAATGATTCTAATTCTCCAAACACACACACGTGTGCGCACACAAAACAAATCCACTGCGCTGTAAGATGTCTGGAGGCATGAAGAGCTGTTAGGAGGAAGTTAGAATGAAAAGCTGGACTAATTTCTGACATGATTTTTTTTTTTTTTTTGCTGCACTGAGGAGGTACACAGTACGCAGTTTTTTTTTTTTTTTTTGGAAGTACACGAAGTTGGTGCATGGCATTGCAGGCAACCTCGTCAGAATTATTTTTGGACACCTATTGGTGCAGCAGTGATGCACCAGAGCTGGACAAATTTCTGACGTGATTTTTCTTTTTCTTTTCTTTTTTTTTTTTTTTTGGAAGTACACAAAGTCAGTGCAGTGATGCACCAAAATCTAAGTCCCTTTTCTGTTGATCATAAATTAATATCATAAGGATCTATTTTAGCCCTTATATAAAACAAATAATGAATGATTTTCCATTCTTTGAATGGAACAAATATTTCATTCAGTGAAAGCTGGAACATACTATTCAATGAGGTGGTATGTTCCAACTTTCACTTCATGACATATTCTTACCATTGAACTCATAAACCTTCATTATTTGTATAATGATCTTATATACATTAATAAGATGAACAAAGTATTACAACACATTTAATTACACTAATGCAATCAATCGAAAATCACCTAAAAAGTACAATTTCCTGTAAAGGAGTCAACATGCAAAAACTTTATTGTTCACTGGCAAGTGAACTTCAAATTTTAAATATCAGTACTAGTGGCTTTAAACTGTATTGCCCTGGTTCTCAACATGGGTTCGAGCCCCCGTCACCCTACAGTCACATTAGCTGCAAGCGACAGAGGCAAAGTGATGACCTGCCATTCATTGTCAGAATGGGCTTTTTGCAGTGACAGTAGACAGCGGTCGCTATGCTGGCAGATAGGCGGGGCCCAAATAGATGAGAAGACTATTTTATGCAAATTCTGAGCGACACGACACGGCGACCGCCAGTCCGAGTAAAAAGGCAGTGTGACGCCAGCTGTTTGCTCGCTCCAACAAAATAATCCAAGATGGGGGGAATGCGCTCCAGGTCGAATCTGTTTGGCATTTTTTCTCATATATTTTGTAAAAGTTAACAAGAAATAAACACTTATAAAGATCAGCTGGGGTGCCTGAGATTTTGTCTGCTCTGAGGTCTTCGGAAGTAAATTTCACCTATTAAATAAAGTGATAATAAAACACATACTTAGCAATCAAAACCCATTAATGAGAAAAGGGCCAAAACTTATAAATTTAACAAACAAACAAACAAACAAATACCTCCCCCCCCCAAAAAAAAATGTAAAATGAAAAAAAGAAAAATGGGAAAGAATCACTTTATTATTTATTCCATTGGTGCAAGTGGGGGGTTCTTGAGAAAATGGGTTAGGAACCACTGCTATAATGGTTTATTTTAGATTGCACCAGATTTGTTTATGCAAATTCACGGCTCAAATTAAGCCTTCATGTGCAGAAAACATCAACATGGTAGTGCAATAATGATCACCTGATTCACCCCATGACACAAAGCACTGTGGGACATGTGGAGGACGTTTGGTGGTGATTTACATGCAATTAACTAGAAATTCATTCATAAAGCACATACGTCCACCAAGGTCCAGCAGTCAACCGTCTGCAGCTCTGATCTTGTCAAATCCTCAGTTTAGCCGTGATCTGTCCTCATATTTATTTTGTCAGAATATATGAAACAACCTTCATGAGATCAAACATCATGTAGACATCTAGATGCAAACAATTAATGCACCCTGGGTGTGAGAAAGGCTCTAAATTAATCTTCTCCAAGGCAGAACTTTCCCACTATCACCCAGCTGGATTTAACGCACACGGACTTCTTTTGGTGCTCATCATGACCACAGACCTGAGATATCACGGGGCACAGTGGGCGACATCCTTAGTAATCAGCACCTGCTGCCTGTGACAACAGGGGGATATCGGTGGATGACAGGTCACGTGGTCACACAGTGTGGCACGATGTGTAGGACTGACGAGGAGAGAACAGACGTGTGAGTCTAGACACGAGAGAGAGGGAGGCCTCGGTGGGAGGTGGAGAAGTGGCGGCTCACACGCAGAGCCGGCGGTTTGTGTGAACAGCTAATGACGAACAAAGTCACTCGCAGTTCTCATACAGGATGGGAAGTCATGGTTCGAGAGCGATTGCACCCTTCCATGTGCACTAAAGCGTGAATGTCTCCCGTCGGCAAACTGATACAACACCTCCCACCGTTTGTGCAGAATCGGCTTTTTGTGATGCGACTGCCTGAAACGCCCTTATTTAGTCAAACCTAATTTATACTACCCACTCAGAAGGGTTTGTCTTTCCATTCAGACAAGAAAAAACCACCACATGACTGCATGCAGAGCAACTGTATTAATTAAAGAAGAATGTTCTCCGCGCTTCACACGCCACTGTTTTCCGAGTTCCTCATCTCTTTCCTGTGTGCAGGAGTTCAATTAAATTCTTCATTATCATTTTCCGCTTACCTCCAGGTTGTCAGATGCTAATTGATCCCCTTCTTTTTGGGCAATGTTTAATCAACATCAGCCTGAAGAAAAACAATGCCTCCCACATGGTAACGCCGTTTGCCTTCGATATGTAGAAATCAATGCGTCCCGCGTTTCTGCAGCGTCCGTTTGCTGTGGCAGCGCTGTGGTATCCGATGGCTTTGAAAGGCTTTGACCCTTTTGTTACTGTATATCCCTGGGTAGGACTGAAGCAGCTACTTCTGCTTGAGTTTTCTATGTGCTCGCATTCTCACTCACATACATATACACATACTGGGCCTCATGTATCAATATTGTGCACTTGTGGTGTAAATTTACGGCGTAAACTTGAAATACACCAAAGTCGCCGTGACATGTATCAAGCAGTGCGCACCTGCCCATTTTTGGCGTACGCCTGACGTGATCTTGATAAATGCGGCGGGTGGAAATGATCATAATTATAATAAACACGCCCATGCTCCATGGGAAGTCCTTAAAGCGACAGTATCACCTCAAAATCTCTCATCACCCGTTAAAATTTTCACCGAAAACCAGCTTAATTTTTTGAACCGTGTCCACTTCGATGTGTCTCACAGGTTTAGAAAAAATTTTGATCAAACAAAGCGCCAGTCTCTCAGCAACTTCTCAGACAAAGGAATTCCGACGAGGGGCTGGACGACTCCTCCCACAAGGAGTGCTCACAGGCAAATGACGTCACCGACAGGCGTGGAAAAACTCACGCATGCGCACGATGGTTCAAGCATGTCTGACGTAAAAACATATGAATGAAATCCATATAGTTTTTGAAAAAAATAAAAAGGACCTATACTTTATGGACAGCCCTCGTAAATTTTCTCTTTTAAGTGGATGCTAGAAGTTTTTTAATAGGGGCACAGTAAAGGTTTATATATATATATATATATATATATATATATATATATATATATATATTGGGATTTGGTTCTCAGACTGTATATAGCTGATAGGCCAGTTTATTATGGAATTATTATAACATAGGAGGTGAAAAGCTC
The DNA here is from genome assembly GCF_902500255.1 of Thalassophryne amazonica. Lineage (NCBI taxonomy): Eukaryota > Metazoa > Chordata > Actinopteri > Batrachoidiformes > Batrachoididae > Thalassophryne > Thalassophryne amazonica. Next base: position 11,644,806 of record NC_047118.1, read on the forward strand.
TGGAATTCTGGAACAATGATAGGACAAAATCCCAACAGACATAATCCCAGCAGACATGATCCCAGTGGGCATAATCTCAACTCCTTATTACAAAAGTAGATGAAATCCCAGTCTCATGAATAAATATAAATATCAAATATAATAGGGTTAGGGTACTACATTAATTAACCCGTTTTGCCCCGCTGGCAACAATTGTTGCTGAAGTGTATCACTGTCATTTTCTACTCACAATAGAAAATCTCAAAGGTACTAATGCAACTTTTTCCACAACTCCATAAAAAAATCTGGGCATAAATGAATTAATGTAGGATTAGGGTTCAAGTGAGATTGGACTTTGAATGAGACTGGGATTTTGTCCATTTTTGTAATAAGGGGTTGGGATTCTGCCCACTGGAATATTGTCCACTGGGATTTTTGTCTACTGGGATTTTGTCATGGATTCCTGACCAACACTCAATGTGGTTCCAGAGGTTTTCTTAGATGGTGCAAGGTGGAGGTATGATTTAGTGGTGGGGCAACAGAATTTCGAGTAAATGTGCAAATACATATTTTAAAGTAAGTTTCTAGTGCAGGGGTAGGCAACCTGTTCCAGAAAGAGCCATGAGGGTGCAGGTTTTCTTTGCAGCCACTTACTCCACCAGGTGATTTCACTGATTAACTGATTCCATCTGCTCAAAGTGATATTAATCAGTAAAATCACCTGGTGGAGTCAGTGGCTGCAAAGAAAACCTGCACCCTCATGGCTCTTTCTGGAACAGGTTGCCTACCCCTGTTCTAGTGTCTATTATATCAGGTCTGGTAGCGTATGTTGATTGTGTGCATTGCCTCATCCACCACATCTTGGAACTGTCTTCTATGACAACCACCCTCAAAAATAACAATCTGTCTGCCACAGCCAGGTGATATCCAGGCATCCCTTTGGCCTACTCCAGCCAATGGGCTCCTCAACACTGATACACCTGCATGCTGGATCATGTCCAAGCTGATGTTACCTCTAAATATAAATGCAGTCTTCATCTCCCTAAGTAACTATTACTTTGTCACAAATTCATTCTAGTGATGCCCGAAGATCCACCACCTAGATGAAGCACACAGCTGTTGGCTTAGACTGCGGCTTCACATCCAAGTCTCACAACCATACAGTAAGCAAGGAAGCACCAGGACCCTAAAGATTTGACCTTCATTTTCCTCTAAAGGTATTGGCATGGCCAAACATCTCTGTTTCATGACTGCATGAGCTCTTCCCAGGTGTCTCCCAAAGACACTTAATGATCCAGAGAACATGGACTTCACAGTCAGATTTAAGAGTACATCCCATCCCATGAATGCTCACTGATCATGCGAAGGTCAAGCAGATATTTCAAATTATGTTTCTGTATATAAATGCATTTCCCTCCTTGTCACTATGTGATGTGAAAGGCCTACCTAAGTTGCTATATAGTGATGTACAGGGGCACTGATCAAGCATCAAAATGTGATGAGTTGGGAGTGAGGATGTGTAGTTCATACATAAAATACACAAGAAATACAGCTGGACTTTTTTTTTTTTAGGGATATACAGGTTAGTCAAAGGTAGATGCTGCAGCTTGTTCCAGTTTCCTGGCACTCATCCTGCCCTGACTGTGGTGAGTTGAGGGCACTGGTCCTGGGAACTCTCTCTCTCTCTCTCCAGTGCAGCAACTGTCATGACATCGGAATTCCAATTGTCATGACACTATAGTGAATTTCTTTCCATTCCAGACCAGGAGCTGTTGATCTTGTGGCGCAGATGTGAGAATCGGACCCCAGTGTGCAGGCACATTGGGCACAGCTAGTTAAAAATGATGTGATTTATTTATACATAAAAAGTACAAAGTTCAGGGTGGTGACAGGGAGGCCAGCAGGTCTGGAGGCTCAGAGTAGGCAAATATGTTATGAGGCTGAGTGTGGCCAACTAAAGAAAAAACACAAGATACAAACAATGTTAGAACCAGTCCCAAAAAGGTTCACACAAAAACAGATTAATCTATGAATGACAGTGAAGTGTACCACAGTCCAGAGCGGGAGAATGAACTGGTCTTTTAAACTGCTCAGGATTGCATAATTGATTGGATGTGTGAGATGTCAAAAGTACAGCCAAGACTCAAACAGGGGGGAAGGGAAACAGCAGGGAAGGTAAAATCTTAACAGATCAATGTTGAGATAAACCAACTTGTCAAACAGAACATCGTCTTGCTCAATTGTACCGTCATATTTGCCATAAGCTCTGGTACAATTTGGCCTGAGGGCGGCAAAATTGTTTCTTTTTCATCTATGGTGGTACAACAATGCTTGAACACTGGTTTGATATCTGAAAACTTCTGCACAGTAACCTCACTTACAGCACATTGCAAAGCATTTCCTCATCTTCTGCAAAACATAAAGCTCTGCTGTGAATTTTCAGTCTAATTTTGGCATTGTTTCTACCATGTCTTGTAGTTAAACTCATGATTCATTTGAAGAAGCATTTTGACTCAGCAGTGCCGTGTTAACACTCCAGAATATAGAGCGTTAACACGCACGATTGAACAGAAGCACTAATAATTCAAGTGAGTAATTCTGCCACGTGTGGTTCGGAAAATGTCCCTCTGAGGATAAGCAATCTTTCTTTATATGAGATGTGATTTTGGTTGTTTGACAATTATTGTAATGTGCATACAGCTGCCAAGAGGCCAAGTAGAAGTGTGAAGTTCAGTACTAGGTCAACTGTGACACAATTCAGAGTAAAGTGACAGCACTCTCACTAAAAGCTGCATTTTAGAGACACATTAGAAAGAATCATTAGGGAGTCGTGAAGAATGTCATGTTAAGATTCCCTGTCTTCTAAATTTGTCATGTTGTTGTTGTTATTGTCTTCGCAAATGCACCATTTGTCCTTATGCCTGTTTTTGGAAGGGAGTAAAAAACTTAATTGAGCAAAGCAAGACAGAATAAATAAGCAGCGAGATGGTCGAGATTTATCAACCAGTCAATATCTTGCAATGAAATTCATATCAAGATAGCCTTCAGCGTGTCTGCTTAAATTACTCTATTAAATAATTCCGCTTTATTGGACTACACGTTTAACTCACATTATCAGACGTACAAGCAGTGGAGGCCTTGTTGGACACCAGATCTAGGCTGTAGAAATGAAAGAAACTGACACAAAAGGTCATTTCAAACTACATGTAAATGCTGCACCACACGTACTGTATGGAGAGAGAGAAAGAGTGAGAAGAGCTTTCTGGTTTTCCTCACATTCATTGTGGGGCTGTGTGGGTTTGTGACCATATCTGGTGATGGTGGCACAGAAGAGAATGCTGGATAAACTGCTGGACATTATGGACGATGGCAGTCACCCTCTGCACACCGTCATCATCAACCAGAGGAGCCTGTTCAGCAACAGACTGCTCCTTCCCGAGTGCAGGACCAACAGACTGAAAAATTCCTTTGTCCCTCAGGCCATCAGACTGTACAATTCCTCAAAGGAGGAGTAAAAGGAAGACAGGAGACGGGAATGAGAGGAACAATAGTAGCCAGTAAACCAGTATTGATCGTTATGTCTGGTATTTATATTGTGTATTTATATTTATATTTGCAAACTGTTTTTCTTTTTTTACTTTCACTTTTGATACTCTGTGTGCTTCTTACCCTGTGTGTTGCTATACAATGCTGCTGGAACGTCAATTTTCCTGAGGGAGTCTTCCCAAGGGATCAATAAAGTTCTATCTAATCTAATCTTATGTAATCTAATGACCCCTGTGCAAGGTCCTTAATCCACAAATTTCTCCCAGTGGGCACTAAGAACCTTGGGTGGCACCCTGACATCAGTGTGTGTGAATGGATGAATGTGAGCCATCTCTGTAAAGCGCTTTGACAGTGAAAGTGCTATATAAATGCAGTCTGTTCAAGTTCAACTTCATATTAGTGTTGAATTGAAATGGTAGGTGTTTATATCCAATTCCTCAAATTAGTCATTTGGGTTTGTAATTGTTCTGGATTAAGACTGAGCTTCAGGGTTTTTAATAACTTCCTGGATTCAGCCATCAGAAGTGTATCTTTATGGGGTTAAAGTGTTGAACTTGTAGAGAGATTCACTGATCTCATTCATGTCTCTGGTTACTCAACTTAGAAGATCGAGAGACGCCTGAGAGGAGTGTATAGATTAAAGAGATCAGTGGCCAAAGGTGTTCAGCGATCAATATCGTTACTTGAGAATGAAGTTCCAAGTCTTCAGGGTCCTGTCTTTCTGTATGGTTGTGAGACTTGGGACGCTAACCAGTGATCTAAGGTGACAACTTGATGTCTTTGGTGTGAGGTCTCCTTGAAGGATCCTTGGGCACCGCTGGAATGATTTTGTGTCAAATGAGTGGTTACATAAGGAGACTTAGCAAGACTTAAGCAAATATTCAGAGTACAAAATAACAAAAACATGTAGCACGTTGGAGAATACCTTCCTGTCCAGTCTTGTATAAAGTACCTCAAAGTGATACTTGAGTGAAAATACAATTATCTTAGCATAAAATTACTTTGGTAAAAATTAAAGTCTCCTTTAAAAATATTACTTGAGTAAAAGCCTTTTCTGTACTTACTGATACTGTAAGGATCAAATGTAAATTTCTCATATAAAATGTGCTTTAAGTAAAAGAATTGAGTAAAAGTAAAATCCAAAACAAGTGGAGAGTGAAACGGCAACATGAAAAGAAAGCCAGTGTGGTGTCTGGAGAAACCAGGAGGGGGCCTCAGCCCCCATAAAAGTCTGGATCCACCTCTGACGGAGCAGTTGGTATTGGAGATGGGATGAGTGAATGACAGGTGGATGAATATGGCTGTATAGAAAACTGCCGTTCTTTTTCTGATGACACAGTCATTTTCCTGGAAGACCCACACACACTTTTCTAGTATTAACCACAACGGTCAGGCTCTTGTGAAGCAGAACATTTATAGCTGAACAGTTGTGCCAAATTCAAGGAAAAGTAAAAAAAAAAAAAAAACAACTTTTCAAGCATCACCACCACCATCCACAGCAAAGTAAGAAAACGCAACAATTTTTTCCCCACTTGAATTCAAAACGCAGCTCTGCTTTTATGCAACGCTTCTCTGCGTAAATTTCAAATAAAATAAAATGAAACAGACATGCTGGTCAGGTTCATCAGTACTGAAGTTTTCTCCTTAAGTGTGTGTTAACTCAGATATATGTGCTGGACTCCAGCGGTAGCCGATCCGTGTGTATGTGTGTGTGTGCGTCAGGGTGTGTGCATTTGGAATCCAAAGCACAGATGGATTTCACCCTCTGGAGCAGGGCTTCTCAACCTTTTTGACCTCAGGGCCAGATTTTCCCAGTACAACGTAGCCCAGGGCCCATTTAAATATTAACGCTTTCATTTTAATTGATCTGAGTCTTGGTTTGATTTGAATTCACTAACAAAATAACTCAATTTACAGCTTAACAAGCTAAAACCTTGTAAAATAAATATGATACACTGTGATCATCTCAAAGACATTTCTTTATATGTAAACCTGCACATACAACACTGAACAGGTGAGCAAATCAAGTTGCTTCAAGAAAAAAATATAAATATAAAGCTTATTAACAAAATAATAATAATAATAATAATAATAATAATAATAATAATAATAATAATAATAATAATAATAATAATAATAATAATAATAATAATAATAAAATTGTAAATCCAAAAATATTTAGATTTGGATACTTAGAGAAATTCTGATAAATAAAATTCTGTGGTAATATAATCAAATTCAGTAAATAAACTATAAATAAAATTTAAATTTAAATAAAGTGCAATTGAAAATATTGCCTGATAAACTGCTGATAAATTTGATAATTTAGCAGTCTTCATTTTTGCTCTACAAAAAAACTAAAATTCTCAACAAACTCTACAAATCTGTGACAAATGAACATTAAAAACAGTCACAACAGTCCATTTTAACATGCTACAACTTCCATTTCATGTTGAACTCTTAATGAGACACCTGGGCCTGTCTCTCAGACATGAGCAGATCCAGTCTGGGTGGAATGGGGGAAAGGCTCACTCTTAAGGTGGCCTCCAGTGATACTCAGAGTCTGTTTCGAGCTTTGGTCTTAGTTGTGGCCACAATGGAGAATTGTGATTCACACAGGTATGTAGTTGTGAATCTTAAGTAGTATACTTAAAGTTAATTTTATTAAATGAATTGTTGTAGTCTTACACACCTCTCTGCAGCTTCTCTCCCCCTGCCATCCCCTCATTACCCCATCCCCGTAGAGACGGTGCCTGCTCCCAGACCACCAATAACCAGCAAAAATATATTTAAGCATAAAAATTCAAAAAGAAAAATAATATAGCACCTTCAACGCACCAGATATAATATATAGCACCAGAACGCTCGTAGCACGGGCCGAGGCGGAGGATTAGCAGCGATCTTCCATTCCAGCTTATTAATTAATCAAAAACCCAGACAGAGCTTTAATTCATTTGAAAGCTTGACTCTTAGTCTTGTCCATCCAAATTGGAAGTCCCAAAAACCAGTTTTATTTGTTGTTATCTATCGTCCACCTGGTCGTTACTGTGAGTTTCTCTGTGAATTTTTGGACCTTTTGTCTGACTTAGTGCTTAGCTCAGATAAAATAATTATAGTGGGCGATTTTAACATCCACACAGATGCTGAGAATGACAGCCTCAACACTGCATTTAATCTATTGTTAGACTCGACTGGCTTTGCTCAAAATGTAAATGAGTCCACCCACCACTTTAATCATACCTTAGATCTTGTTCTGACTTATGGTATGGAAATTGAAGACTTAACAGTATTCCCTGAAAACCCCCTTCTGTCTGATCATTTCTTAATAACATTTACATTTACTGTGATGGACTACCAAGCAGTGGAGAATAGGTTTTATTACAGTATAAGTCTTTCAGAAAGCGCTGTAACTAGGTTTAAGGATATGATTCCTTTTTTATGTTCTCCAGTGCCATATACCAACACAGTGCAGAGTAGCTACCTAAACTCTGTGAGTGAGATAGATTATCTCGTCAATAGTTTTACATCCTCATTGAAGACAACTTTGGATGCTGTAACTCCTCTGAAAAAGAGAGCCTTAAATCAGAAGTGCCTGACTCCGTGGTATAACTCACAAACTCGCAGCTTAAAGCAGATAACACGTAAGTTGGAGAGGAAATAGCATCTCACTAATTTAGATGATCTTCACTTAGCCTGGAAAAAGAGTCTGTTGCTCTATAAAAAAGCCCTCTCTAAAGCTAGGACATCTTACTGCTCATCACTAATTGAAGAAAATAAGAACAACCCCAGGTTTCTTTTCAGCACTGTAGCCAGGCTGACAAAGAGTCAGAGCTCTATTGAGCCGAGTATTCCTTTAACTTTAACTAGTAATGACTTCATGACTTTCTTTGCTAATAAAATTTTAACAATTAGAGAAAAAATTACTCATAACCATCCCAAAGACATATCGTTATCTTTGGCTGCTTTCAGTGATGCCGGTATTTGGTTAGACTCTTTCTCTCTGATTGTTCTGTCTGAGTTATTTTCATTAGTTACTTCCTCCAAACCATCAACATGTCTATTAGACCCCATTCCTACCAGGCTGCTCAAGGAAGCCCTACCATTAATTAATGCTTCGATCTTAAATATGATCAGTCTATTTTTATTAGTTGGCTATGTACCACAGGCTTTTAAGGTGGCAGTAATTAAACCATTACTTAAAAAGCCATCACTTGACCCAGCTATCTTAGCTAATTATAGGCCAATCTCCAACCTTCCTTTTCTCTGAAAAATTCTTGAAAGGGTAGTTGTAAAACAGCTAACTGATCATCTGCAGAGGAATGGTCTATTTGAAGAGTTTCAGTCAGGTTTTAGAATTCATCATAGTACAGAAACAGCATTAGTGAAGGTTACAAATGATCTTCTTATGGCCTCAGACAGTGGACTCATCTCTGTGCTTGTTCTGTTAGACCTCAGTGCTGCTTTTGATACTGTTGACCATAAAATTTTATTACAGAGATTAGAGCATGCCATAGGTATTAAAGGCACTGTGCTGCGGTGGTTTGAATCATATTTATCTAATAGATTACAATTTGTTCATGTAAATGGGGAATCTTCTTCACAGACTAAGGTTAATTATGGAGTTCCACAAGGTTCTGTGCTAGGACCAATTTTATTCACTTTATACATGTTTCCCTTAGGCAGTATTATTAGACAGCATTGCTTAAATTTTCATTGTTACGCAGATGATACCCAGCTTTATCTATCCATGAAGCCAGAGGACACACACCAATTAGCTAAACTGCAGGATTGTCTTACAGACATAAAGACATGGATGACCTCTAATTTCCTGCTTTTAAACTCAGATAAAACTGAAGTTATTGTACTTGGCCCCACAAATCTTAGAAACATGGTGTCTAACCAGATCCTTACTCTGGATGGCATTACCCTGACCTCTAGTAATACTGTGAGAAATCTTGGAGTCATTTTTGATCAGGATATGTCATTCAATGCGCATATTAAACAATTATGTATGTAGGACTGCTTTTTTGCATTTGCGCAATATCTCTAAAATTAGAAAGGTCTTGTCTCAGAGTGATGCTGAAAAACTAATTCATGCATTTATTTCCTCTAGGTTGGACTATTGTAATTCATTATTATCAGGTTGTCCTAAAAGTTCCCTGAAAAGCCTTCAGTTAATTCAAAATGCTGCAGCTAGAGTACTGACAGGGACTAGAAGGAGAGAGCATATCTCACCCATATTGGCCTCTCTTCATTGGCTTCCTGTTAATTCTAGAATAGAATTTAAAATTCTTCTTCTTACTTATAAGGTTTTGAATAATTAGGTCCCATCTTATCTTAGGGACCTCATAGTACCATATCTGTTATGTGTCGGACGCAGGACGGAGAACCGACCAGCGTTTGAAGGACCCAGTATGAAATAAGCAGAGCACGGTACAAAGGATAACTGAATTTAATAACATAACAGTGATGTGATAAATACAAACAAATGAGTGCGCGGTCTGGTGAGGTGGTAATACGGTGCGCTCCAGGCAGCACAAACGGTCCGGAGCCAGAAATAGTTCGGACCCAAGGACCCCGCCGACACCCCCCAGGTGGCCGCGACAAACCGAGTCTGTGAAAGAAGAAACCATCATGTGAGTCCACACTCCACACACAGAGAGACCACTCAAAGGTGTACATAAACAGCAAACACTTCCTGGCTTAATCACTAATCAGCTTCCCACCCTGCAGGCATGGAACACCCAGTTCACATTCTCAACCGCAGTGGAAGCTGATTAAACGACTAACATAACAGCTCAATATAATAAGGTGTGAGGGACACCACATTTACTGACTGTACTAATGTTAGTCACAAAACCTAACGTACCTCAGGAAGTGTGCTGACGAGCGTGAGTCCTCACCCCCTCCTCTTTCACAGACCATAGCATCAAACCTGGACGGTCTCTGCATCCATGATGATGAGATGGCTCTCAAGACGACGATCTCACCCGTCTGGTCACAAGGTCGAGTCTCTGGCAAATACACACTGTGTACTCCAGACTTAAATGCCACCATGCTCCAATCCATATAGATGCCCCACAGCTGTGAGTCCTGATGAGCTGCACATGATCAGCCTCAGGTGATCAGGGTGAGGTCCTGATAACTCAGCCACACAGCCACTCAGTCCTAAACGCGTACCACCTGGAAGGAAAAACAAAAGACAGAAACAGAAGACAGCCAGGCACCCCCAGCCATACAACAATATCACCCCAATAGAGCGCTTTTCTCTCAGACTGCAGGCTTACTTGTAGTTCCTAGGGTTTGTAAGAGTAGAATGGGAGGCAGAGCCTTCAGCTTTCAGGCTCCTCTCCTGTGGAACCAGCTCCCAATTCAGATCAGGGAGACAGACACCCTCTCTACTTTTAAGATTAGGCTTAAAACTTTCCTTTTTGCTAAAGCTTATAGTTAGGGCTGGATCAGGTGACCCTGAACCATCCCTTAGTTATGCTGCTATAGACTTAGACTGCTGGGGGGTTCCCATGATGCACTGAGTGTTTCTTTCTCTTTTTGCTCTGTATGCACCACTCTGCATTTAATCATTAGTGATTGATCTCTGCTCTCTTCCACAGCGTGTCTTTTTCCTGGTTCTCTCCCTCAGCCCTATCCAGTCCCAGCAGAAGACTGTCCCTACCTGAGCCTGGTTCTGCTGGAGGTTTCTTCCTGTTAAAAGGGAGTTTTTCCTTCCCACTGTCACCAAGTGCTTGCTCACAGGGGGTCGTTTTGACCGTTGGTGTTTTTCTGTAATTATTGTATGGCTTTGCCTTACAATATAAAGCGCCTTGGGGCAACTGTTTGTTGTGATTTGGCACTATATAAATAAAATTGATTTGATTTGATTTGATTAAGTATGCTTCAGTATAAGTATAGCAAGTATACTACAGACCGTGTATTGTTAGTATACTAGAAAGTACACAAATTTAATACTTTTTTGGACTAAATTGGAACATTTCAAGTTTATAAAAGTATATTTTAAAGTTCATTTTAAGTTTGCAAAAGTACACTTTAAAGTATACAACAAGTACACTCATCTATATACTATCAATGTACTTGGTATATCCCTCTTGTATGCTTAAAGTATACCACACGTACACATATCAGTGTACTTGATATATCCCTCTCCTATGCTGAAAGTATACCACAAGTGCACTTATCGATATACTGCCATTGTACTAGTTGTATACTTTGAGTCCCTATTTTTAGTTTATTATCGTATACTTAAAGTATATGGTTTCATGCCGAGAAAGAGCACTACAGATGCAATGTTTGCTCTGAGAATACTGTTGGAAAAGTACAGAGAAGGACAGAAAGAGTTACATTGTGTGTTTGTGGACTTAGAAAAAGCTTATGATAGGGTGCCAAGAGAAGAGTTGTGGCATTGTATGAGGAAGTCTGGAGTGGCAGAGAAGTATGTTAGGGTAGTGCAGGACATGTACAAGAATAGTGTGACAGCGGTGAGATGCGCAGTCGGAATGACAGACTCATTCAAGGTGGAGGTGGGATTACACCAAGGATCAGCTCTGAGTCCTTTCTTGTTTGCAGTGGTGATGGACAGGTTGACAGATGAGATCAGACAGGAGTCCCCATGGACTATAATGTTTGCAGATGACATTGTGATCTGTAGTGAGAGTAGAGAGCAAGTTGAGTCTAGTCTGGAGAAGTGGAGATATGCTTTGGAGAGAAGGGGAATGAAAGTCAGTAGAAGCAAGACTGAGTACATGTGTGTGAATGAGAGGGAGCCCAGTGGAATAGTGCAGTTACAAGGAGTATAAGTGGTGAAAGTAGATGAGTTTAAATATTTGGGGTCAACTGTTCAAAGTAATGGAGAGTGTGGTAGAGAGGTGAAGAAGAGAGTGCAGGCAGGGTGGAGTGGGTGGAGAAAGGTGGCAGGAGTGATTTGTGACCGAAGAATATCAGCAAGAGTGAAGGGGAAAGTTTACAAAACAGTAGTGAGACCAGCTATGTTGTATGGTTTAGAGACAGTGGCACTAACAAAAAGACAGGAGGCAGAGCTGGAGGTGGCAGAGCTGAAGATGTTGAGATTCTCTTTGGGAGTGACAAGAATGGACAAGATTAGCAATGAACATATCAGAGGGACAGCCCAGGTGGGACGATTTGGAGACAAAGTCAGAGAGGCGAGATTGAGATGGTTTGGACATGTGCAGAGGAGGGATCCAGGGTATATAGGGAGAAGGATGCTGAGGATGGAGCCACCAGGCAGGAGGAGAAGAGGGAGACCAAAGAGGAGGTTCATGGATGTGCTGAGAGACGACATGCAGGTGGTTGGTGTGACAGAGGAAGATACAGAGGACAGGGTGAGATGGAAACGATTGATCTGCTCTGGCGACCCCTAACGGGAACAGCCGAAAGACAAAGAAGAAGAATCGTATACTTAAAGTATACTGTTATACACATTTATTATTTCACTATTTTACTTTTTATACTTTAATTTTGCTTGGCATATTACATATAGCTTACTATTTATATACTAAAAATATACTCAAAGTATTCTTAAAGTTTACTCATACTGTATGTACACAAGAGTGTGATGCATTTAAGAAATCACAAGACAGAATGTTGAAAACAAGTTTGATATATATTTTCAAACATTTCAAAAACAAAGACCTGTGAAATCAAGTCCTTCCTTTGTAGAGAAAATTAAAGGAAAAAATGCATGTAAAATGTAAACATAATGGTCTCTCCAAGATCAAGTCCTTATTTGTAAAAATGTAAACATAACGTCTTCAACTGAGAACTAAAGTCCTTCCTTGTCAAAAAGGTAAAAGAAAAGTGTGAACCTTTGGAACCAAAAATAAATAACTACATAGAAAGAAAAAAAAAAATCTGTACTTTTATGACTTCTTTTCAGTTACTTGAGTCAGTGGCTTGACTTAGTATATCTTGCTCCAAGTGCATAATAAGTGTTAGTACTTTGTGGCAGAAAGACATAAAAAGTATACAAAAGTATAAGTTTTAGTATTAAAGTATAAGTGTAAGTCTTAGTATGAATGTACTTAGACTTTTGTTTATACTTTTCAGTATAAGCCAAGTATACTTCACTATACTATTCTTAAGTATAAAAAATATAGTTTATAAAAAGTCACCTTCAAGTATACTTCCTCAATTTTAGTAAAAAATAAGTATACTCATAGTACACTTGAATAAACCTCTTTTTACTAAGGGTTCACAGCCCTCAGTGCTAGACATGGGTACTCCTTTGAGACAACGATCCAGAAGGAGCCTAGGTCCAGTTTGGACCACGGCCTCTTCAAAGTGCTGTCAGTGGAAACTTCCATAACCTGTGATTCCAGATGTGAGGGCAAAGCAACATCGTTTTTGATGAGATCCACTGAAAATGGGTCCACAACCCACATGTGTCCCTCTCTGGGATCCTCAGGAAAATATCCAGCAAATTTATCAGCCAATTGTGAGAGGTGCTGAGAGACTGAATGACTCATGTTCACCTGAGGGGAGTTTTCCAAAATGTCAGACAAAATGGGAAACATGTCCATTCTCTCCTCCCGGGCCCTCTCAGTCCACAAAGCAAGTTTCCTCCTGAAAGCTTGAACTTTGTCTGCAACAAAAAAGATGTTGCTATTTTTCCCTTGAAGTGAGATGTTTAGCTCATTCAGCAGTGAAAGAATGTCACAGAGGTACAGTCAAGTTTAGCTGTGAACTTGTTGTTGCTGTAGTAATGTTGAAAAGGAGTTTTTTTTTTTCTCAGTGAGAAAAGAAGAAACCTCATTCCTCAGCTCAAACAAACGCTTCAGGACGAGTCCTCTTGAGAGCCATCTCACCTCAGTGTGATAGAGCAGCTGGATATGATCTGCTTCCATGCCCTCACAAAGCGTAGAAAAACATCTGGAGTTCACAGCATTGTTTTTTTTTTTTTTATGAAGTTGATGGTTTTCACACTTACATCCATCACCTCGTGGAACTCTGGTGAGATCTCTTTTGCTGCAAGGTTTTCACGGTGGAGAAAACAGTGGGTCCATTTAGCTTCTGGTGCACGATCGAGCATCTGCAACATCTGAAACATTCCTCAGCTGTAGCTCGAGTTGGTAGCGCTCCACAAAAAAGTATGTCCTCATGCAAACTATTGTCCCAGCGATAGCGAACAAAAACCAGCAACAGTGCAGCATTTGTGATGTCAGTAGACTCATCTAGCTGCAAAGAGGAAAAACTGCCTCTTTTTTAATTGTCTCCAGAAGCTGATGCTGTATGTCTCATGCCATGTCAATAATACAGCGATTCATAGTATCATTTGAGAGTGGGACGGACATCACCTTCTGGGCAGCAGTCTCCCCTATCATTTCACGGTAGGGATGAGACAAAAATAATGAAAGTCCATAAATTGTTCTTTTTGCAGGTGCAATTGATAGAGCATGAAAAAACAAAGAAAGATTGTCAAGATTGGTTAAGAAATAAGGAGGTTATGGTAATTTTAGTCTCCAAAAATCCATATATTTTTTCCTATCGGCACGGTCATTTTCACGTTCTCAATGACCACGTTCTCAGTATCGGATTGTCATGAAACTTCATCATTATGTCGACAAAATATTATATTTCAGGGCTACTTACCTTTGAATGATTGCTGTAAAGGCGATCGTGGTGTTTACGCTTGGTAAAGTTGAGCAAAATTTTCAGCAGGAACGAAGTACATGAAAGAAATGGCAGAATTGAACCGGACAAAAATGAGGTCAAAGAGGAACTTCCTGCCTACGTCATTACAAGGAATTCCATGGGAAATAACCCAGCGAGACAATGAAAAAAGTGATATTTGTGGGGAATCCTCTGCACACTACGCACAACGATAAATACGCATCCATGGAATGCGCATGCAGTCCTTGATTGGGAGATTGTCTTTTCCCTACTCATGGCACATATCCACAGCAGCAGGTAGAACCAATTCCTCCGCTATGGTGAACGCCTTCTTATTCTGTGCCACACGTCTGGCTATGAGGTAGCTTGCTTTTAAAGCACATTTAGAGTCGCCAGTCAGCGACACGTTAGAGCTTTTCTGCATCTGTAGCCCAGTTTCTTTTCTCTCGAAAAAATCCACTGGCTTCCCAACTAGCTTCGGATGTTTGGTTTCGAGTAGAGGTGGGCAGATCAATCCTAATATTGATAATATCGATACCAACGCTGGTATTGTGTCACACAACACGGAGCAGTGCACCCTCTGCTTGTATTGTGGTTTGTAGCCCTCTACCTCAAGAGATTTTGTTTTAAGTTGTGTTGAGTGATTTTTTTTTTTTTTAAACAAAAATGTTGATTGTGATAATAAAGTATTTTGTTGTCACATACAATGTTTGGCGAAATTCTATACCAGGTCTTTTGGATCCTTTGGATCTATGAAGCTTAAATATAAGTATCGGTATCGGTATCGATATCAGCAACTTGGTATCAGATCAATACCAAAATTCCCGGTATTGCCCACCTCTAGTTTCGAGGTGCCGCCTTAGTTTTGAAGGCTTCAGTGCTTCGTTGGCTTGCGTTAGCCCACACTCAACACGCTGAACTCTCAGCTCTGCCTCGCTAACTCCGTTCACAAAGCCAAACTTAATAAAGTCAGGGTTGGACTTGCGCAGAAATTTCACCTTTGAAGAGGGGGTGGCATCACTTCCATCTTCATTTTTTCATTTTAAAAACTTTTCCATAACTTCAAAGTTTGCAGCTGGCTTCTTCTCCTGCTTAATGGACCGTGTTCAACAATTGAATGGCACCTCACTGCCCCCAAGAGGTGGGATGCTACATTGTGGTCCCGCAGCCCTAATGGCCTACAGGTGCAGAACTGAAAGTTTTTCGCGGCCCAGTAATTGGCGCTCACGACCCAATGATGGGCCGCTGTTCCATGGTTGAGAATAACTGCTCAAGAGTCTCCTCGTCCTCAGCTGCGGCACAGATTCAAACTTTCATCTTTAATTTTTTTGTCACCTTTTGTTATTATTATTATTATTATTTTGTCTTTTAAATGTGTTTTATGTCAAACACAACACTTGATACTGCAAGAGTGAAAGTCGATGCGCTCCGGCTGTAGTGGACTGTATCTGCTGTACTCCAGCTTACTTTCACCTTTGCAAAGAGGCATTGCCCAATCAAATTTTTTCTACTTTTATTTTGTAGTAATGAGTAGCGAAGATGGTTAAGGGAAATGTATCGGCTTAAAAGTATGTATTTTATTGAGGAAATGTAGTGGAGTAAAAGTGAAAGTTGGCAGAAATGTAAATAATGAAGTACAGTACAGATATGTCAAGATTCTACTTAAGTACAGTAACAAACTACACTCAACAAAAATATAAATGCAACACTTTTGGTTTTGCTCCAATTTTGTATGAGATGAACTCAAAGATCTAAAACTTTTTCCACATACACAATATCACCATTTCCCTCAAATATTGTTCACAAACCAGTCTAAATCTGTGATAGTGAGCACTTCTCCTTTGCTGAGATAATCCATCCCACCTCACAGGTGTGCCATATCAAGATGCTGATTAGACACCATGATTATTGCACAGGTGTGCCTTAGACTGCCCACATTAAAAGGCCACTCTGAAAGGTGCAGTTTTGTTTTACTGGGGGGGGGATACCAGTCAGTATCTGGTGTGACCACCATTTGCCTCATGCAGTGCAACACATCTCCTTCGCATAGAGTTGATCAGGTTGTCAATTGTGGCCTGTGGAATGTTGGTCCACTCCTCTTCAATGGCTGTGCGAAGTTGCTGGATATTGGCAGGAACTGGTACACGCTGTCATATACGCCAGTCCAGAGCATCTCAAACATGCTCAATGGGTGACATGTCCGGTGAGTATGTCGGCCATGCAAGAACTGGGACATTTTCGGCTTCCAAGAATTATGTACAGATCCTTGCAACATGGGGCCGTGCATTATCCTGCTGCAACATGAGGTGATGTTCTTGGATGTATGGCACAACAATGGGCCTCAGGATCTCGTCACGGTATCTCTGTGCATTCAAAATGCCATCAATAAAATGCACCTGTGTTCTTCGTCCATAACAGATGCCTGCCCATACCATAACCCCACCGCCACCATGGGCCACTCGATCCACAACATTGACATCAGAAAACCGCTCACCCACACGACGCCACACACGCTGTCTGCCATCTGCCCTGAACAGTGTGAACCGGGATTCATCCGTGAAGACAACACCTCTCCAACGTGCCAAATGCCAGCGAATGTGAGCATTTGCCCACTCAAGTCGGTTACGACGACGAACTGGAGTCAGGTCAAGACCCCGATGAGGACGACGAGCATGCAGATGAGCTTCCCTGAGACGGTTTCTGACAGTTTGTGCAGAAATTCTTTGGTTATGCAAACCGATTGTTTCAGCAGCTGTCCGAGTGGCTGGTCTCAGATGATCTTGGAGGTGAACATGCTGGATGTGGAGGTCCTGGGCTGGTGTGGTTACACGTGGTCTGTGGTTGTGAGGCTGGTTGGATGTACTGCCAAATTCTCTGAAACGCCTTTGGAGACGGCTTATGGTAGAGAAATGAACATTCAATACACGAGCAACAGCTCTGGTTGACATTCCTGCTGTCAGCATGCCAATTGCACACTCCCTCAAATCTTGCGACATCTGTGGCATTGTGCTGTGTGATAAAACTGCACCTTTCAGAGTAGCCTTTTAATGTGGGCAGTCTAAGGCACACCTGTGCACTAATCATGGTGTCTAATCAGCATCTTGATATGGCACACCTGTGAGGTGGGATGGATTATCTCAGCAAAGGAGAAGTGCTCACTATCACAGATTTAGACTGGTTTGTGAACAATATTTGAGGGAAATGGTGATATTGTGTATGTGGAAAAAGTTTTAGATCTTTGAGTTCATCTCATACAAAATGGGAGCAAAACCAAAAGTGTTGCGTTTATATTTTTGTTGAGTGTATTTGTACTCGTGTTTCCTGTTTGAATAATAGGAAGTTGCCCCTACTGTCATTTCAACGGCGGTCCGACTCGATTCTGATGCTTGTAAACACGGGAAACTCTTCAAGCTGTGATAAAGCATGCAGCATGCATGAAAATGATATTTAAAAAGGTAGTGTGTACACAAACATAATACAAGCTGTACTTATTATCCAAAGTGACTTCTTATTACACCACAGATAGAAACGTATGAACCTGAGCCACAAGCCTGTCAGAACACAAAGGCGTGGACTTGTATTTACATATTTCTCTTTTACGCCCAGCATATGTTGCCGCTAACACAGACAATGAAACGAGGGCTTTGGAGATGACCAGGCAGCAATCAACATTTGGTAGCGGTTGTCAACCGGCGAATTATTTATGTCCGATCGTAGCGCCGCTTTCCTTCTCAGCAGCCCGGGTGTTATGATGCAAAGGCGCTGCTTACGATTTGATTGCGCTGGCATCAAGCTCATGAAAAAAGAACCGGTGTCACCTTGTCACTCGCGGGCACGCTGTCACGTTGCCGGTGGGTGGGGTGTGGGGGTCTGTGTGGGCATGTTGCCAGGGAGGGGTGCGTGTTTGAGCGCCATGATAATGAATCATTGTTCCTCACTCCATCCCCCAGCCTTCACCTCACCCCATTACTAACACTGTAATTACCCGCCTGTGGAGGGCGGGACATCTGCAATAACACTACAGTTTGATCATTTGTGTGCGAGGCAAAGACAAGGGTGACTTACTGTGAAATAGTGCAGGCTGAACAAGAGCACAGTATCAGAGAGAGTAATTTAAGGTTTAAATAGTCATCCTGATGAAGTGTGATCTGCATTCTGTTTAAACAGGAATTAAAAAAAAAACCTGCATAATTTTCACCAGCCATTTTATTAGGTACACCTGTTCAGTTGTTTGTTAACACAAAGAGCTAATCAGCCAATCACATGGCAGCAACTCAATGTATTTAGAAATCTAGAAGCTGTGAAGATGACTTGCAGAAGATGAGAGCATCAGAATAGAAAAGAAGGGGGACTTAAGTGAGTTTGAACGTGGCATGGTGTTTGGTGTAAGATGGGCTGGTTTGAGTATTTCAGAAACTGCTGATCTACTGGGATTTTCACACATAGCCGTCTCTATGATTTAAAATGCCTTGTTGATGTCCAGTGTGAGGCAGTTATGTGGACAAAAATCCCTTTTTGATGTCAATGCCTTGTTGATGTCCATGCCTTCTTGATGCCAATGCCTTGTTGATGTCCAGTGTGAGGCAGTTATGTGGACAAAAATCCCTTTTTGATGTCAATGCCTTGTTGATGTCCATGCCTTCTTGATGCCAATGCCTTGTTGATGTCCAGTGTGAGGCAGTTATGTGGACAAAAATCCCTTTTTGATGCCAATGCCTTGTTGATGTCCATGCCTTCTTGATGCCAATGCCTTGTTGATGTCCAGTGTGAGGCAGTTATGTGGACAAAAATGCCTTCTTGATGCCAATGCCTTGTTGATGTCCATGCCTTCTTGATGCCAATGCCTTGTTGATGTCCAGTGTGAGGCAGTTATGTGGACAAAAATGCCTTCTTGATGCCAATGCCTTGTTGATGTCCATGCCTTCTTGATGCCAATGCCTTGTTGATGTCCAGTGTGAGGCAGTTATGTGGACAAAAATGCCTTCTTGATGTCAATGCCTTGTTGATGTCCAGTGTGAGGCAGTTATGTGGACAAAAATGCCTTGTTGATGTCCATGCCTTCTTGATGTCAATGCCTTATTGGTGTCCATGCCTTTTTGATGTCAATGCCTTGTTGGTGTCCAGTGTGAGGCAGTTATGTGGACAAAAATGCCTTGTTGATGTCCATGCCTTCTTGATGTCAATGCCTTATTGGTGTCCATGCCTTCTTGATGTCAATGCCTTGTTGGTGTCCAGTGTGAGGCAGTTATGTGGACAAAAATGCCTTTTTGATATCAATGCCTTGTTAATGTTGGGAAAGTGTAGTGACACGGACCCACAACAGGGGGCGTAAATGAACGGACAATGAAAGAGTCGAATATGAACACTTTACTGTTGTGAAACAAGCACAACCAGAACACAGATGATTACAGAATTTATGCAAACAGTCAATCTAGAAAGGTGACGTGTGGGCAGGCTCGAGGATAGAAGACGTCTGTCCTGAGAAGAACCGGAACCACACGATTTCCTCCGCCACCGAACCTGGAGAATACTGGAGCCGCCAAGTCCCGAATTCCCAGGTGGCCACAGTCTCCGGATGTCGGATCTGGTACTGCTGGCGAGGAGCAAAAACAGTAAGAGGTGGGTGCGTGCCACCCAGTAACAACAATGGTGGAAATATCACCTCCACCTCTAATACAAGAACGTGCAGAGTAATGCAGTTATCTCTCAGGGGGAAAGGAATGCAGTCCTAGCTCCCAATCACCAGCTCCTGCTGTTCTGAGATTAAACAGGTACTCCTGCAAAACACATACAGAACAAAGACTTATGTGTACGCACACGAACGGCTGAGAGTCGTTACCTCTACAGGTAGATGATATCTCGGCAGCGAGGTGGAGATGACATCCGGCTTTTATGGAGTGATGAAATGAAGATGTGTGACAGCTGTCACTCCCGGTTGTGTCCGTGGCGGCAGCGCCCTCTCGTGCCTGAAGCCCGCACTTCAGGCAGGGCGCCCTCTGGTGGTGGGCCAGCAGTACCTCCTCTTCTGGCGGCTCACACAACAGTTGATGTCCAGTATGAGGCAGTTATGTGGACAAAAATGCCTTCTTGATGTCAATGCCTTGTTGATCTCCATGCCTTCTTAATGTCAATGCCTTGTTGATGTCCAGTGTGAGGCAGTTATGTGGACAAAAATGCCTTCTTGATGTCAATGCCTTGTTGATGTCCATGCCTTTTTGATGTCCATGCCTTGTTGATGTCCATGCCTTTTTGATGTCCATGCCTTTTTGATGTCCATGCCTTGTTGATGTCCATGCCTTTTTGATGTCCATACCTTGTTGATGTCCAGTGTGAGGCAGTTATGTGGACAAAAATGCCTGTTGATGTCAATGCCTTGTTGATGTCCAGTGTGAGGCAGTTGTACAGACAAAAATGCCTTGTTGATGTCCGGTCAGAGGACAAAGGAGAATGGGCAGACTGGTTGAATGGGCGACTGCGTGATATCATGTCAGTATGGACCCACACCTCTGAGGACTGTTTTCAACACCTTGTTGAATCTATGGCACAAAGAATTAAGGCAGTTCTGAAGGCAGAAGGGGGTCCATCCTGGTACAAAGTAGCCGGTGAGTGTATAATCAAATATGCTCTATCAAGTTTAATGACCTACTTCTGATATACAGCAGGGTTCATTTCACCTGGATCTAAAATAAAAACAGAAATTTCCGGTCATTTTCAGGAAATTGTTAAACTGGACTGGAATGAATTAGAATGTTGAGTTCTTTCAGTAATTTGCAACACCAAATCAGAAAACATTGGGGACAGTTTGGAAAATAAATGAATAAATCAATGAAATACAACTGCAATAAGTCTGACATTTATTTTGACTTTTATTTCACTGGTGACAATATGAACCAAAGATATTCTGTGACTGAGTTACAAAATGTTTGTGTGTATTAAAAGATGTGGTAACACCACAGAAGTCTAAAAAAGTGCACAAGAAAAATGTTGATTTACTAAGAATGCATACTGAGGACTCAGTCTTTGAAATGCATAAAATAGTATATATTGTCCATTTAGCACATTTGCCTTCTTGACTATGGAATTTTGGGTTTGTCCACCCGAGTGTACATGATTGTGGGAGGGAACATGCAAATAGATGAGGTTTGCACCTGAAAAATGATCTGTCAAGGTAAAAAGGAAATTTGGTGGGTGCTGATAGCGTCTGTATTTTGGCCATTTAAAACTACAGTGTTGACTTATTGCACTTTATATTGCGCACAGTTGTCTGTGTGTGTTCCACTGGCATACCTCAGAACAACGATTCATTGCAGAGGTGGGAGTAAGTCATTGTCAAGTCATTATCAAGTGATCAATCCGCAAGTCCCAAGTGAAGTCTCAAGTCAGCTGTCAAACACTTGGTGGTCATCATGACTTGAGACTTGACTTGGGACTTGCTGATTCATGACTTCAAAGTCAAAGTCGGCTTTATTGTCAATTCTTCACATGTACTAGACATATAAGAAATCGAAATTGCGTTTCTCACCTTCCCTTAGTGATGACAGGACAAGACTCTTCGACAATAAGGACAGAAAGGTGCACAAGTATTTACAGTGTACTGTCTGAAGTATTAGTAAAAGTGGAAAGTGCAGTAGTGCAAACCATTCAGTATTTGTGGCAGGAAATAGCAGACTTGAGAGTGACTTGATGGTGACTTACTCCCACCTCTGATTAAGTGTTTGAAATTGGAATTTTTTTTTTTTACTTGGCAGCACGTGAACACGCTCGGTTATGTGGCAGGTTCGTGCATAACAAAGCGCAAGGTGCATAACTGCAAGTGGCTGAATTTCATTTTGTGCTTACAGCGATTACCAGCTACAAAATACTCATTTACATACTGCTGTCTTTGTCATGTTAGTATCTGCTATCAGTTGCACCTTAACCTGCAAAAGTTTGATTTAATTTGATAATATACATCCTTTCCTGTATTTAACGTCTGCAACATATTCCAAAAACGTTGGGAGGCTGTAGCATCTACCAGATCACACTGGATCAAGAGCTGACATTCATCAATAGCTTATATAACGACATGGACAAGAGATTACTTTGGGAAACCTTTGTCAAGCTCCACCACCTCTCAAGAACTTCTTTCACCTGTCCTCTGATACAACAACAAGGGTAAGAAGAGCAACCACTCGGAGGCAGTGTACCATTCCCAAATGTAAGACTGCATTTGCACAATCAACGTTTTCTTACAGAGCCACAAAGAAGTGGAACATATTACCAGAAGAAATAAAAACACAACCAGACTTTAAGACATTTTCTGTAAAGGTAAAATCATGATTCCTTCAAAACCAAAGATGCAGGCACTAAATATATAGCACTGCTAAAGGTAACATTGAACATGTGTAATAAGTGTTCTGATTTTACATAGGATTTGAGAGATGAACTGTATGAATGGTGAATATCTTTTACAAGTGTTTTGATACTGTACAGTAATTGAGAGGTTTAGATGAATTTATAAATGTCTTGATAATTTTGATGCTGCATGAGTGACAGGGATGAATTATGAATGATTGTTTTAAATGTTTTTGATATGGCACAGTATTTTAGAGATGAATGACATAAGAATGAATTTAATATTATATATTTTATGAGTTTAGTATTACATATTTTGTAGGTGTTGTTTGTGATGTATTTAATAGTCCTATGTGTATCCCCCTGACCCTCAAGGACTACAGATGGAAATTAGCTGTTGCAGCTATAATCTGGTACAAACATCTCTGCTCAATGAGCATAATGTAATTGTATGCTGTCCTTGCACAAATAAATGAAATGAAATGAAATGAAGCACTACAATATAGAGTTGCATTCACAAAAGCCAGTTAAAACCGAAGTGGGCAAAAAACAAAAGTCTTATGTTAACCTTTTCCAGAAGTGGTGTTGATTTCCCTGGACTCTGTGTCCAGAAATACAGGTTTTTTTGGTTGTTTTTGAAGAAGAAGAAGAAGAAGAAGAAGAAGAAGAAGAAATGGATGCTGTGTGCTCCAGACCAAAAAGGAAAAAGAACTATATTGCCAGGGTCTCATGTTCTGAGGTTGTTGTTAAGTCCTGTAGAAAGCTTGTGTAGTTCCATTTATTTTAGGAATCTCATATCAAAGACAACACCAGTCTACAAATCACTTTATTAAAAAGTAACAGAACAAGTAAGGTGAAAACTGTTCCACTTCTATCAAGTTGGACTGAAAAACGCTCGTCTTAAAACAGTAATGTTGAAATCAGGTCAACATTTGAGTCAAAACTCACCTCCGCTTTTTGGAGCAGATATTATAAACTTTACACGACCAATGAATATTTTTTTGTTCAGCTTACTCAGCAATCATAATAAGACCGCCAATTTCACGTGTTTGTTTTAACAGTGCAAACCCCCAAACCTGCTCGAAACCACATGAGGGTGATGACTGGTGTCTGCTGAGACTCTTATCCCACAGGGACTCAGAAATCCACAGTAAAGTGTATGTTCCTTCAAAAGAAAGAAGATGAGGCTGGAATGAATGTTTAAGGATACACATATTTGCTCTCTGAATGTCAGCCACAGCCTCAAACCGCACATAGACTTTATTATTCTAGAGAAAAGCTGCATAGCTTTTTTTTCCCCATATTGGCTCACCTATTTATAATTCTTGTCACCTCCATGTTAGTGATTTCACACTATTGTTTTTTCTTTTTTCACCCAATGACTGTAATTCAATTCAATTCAATTTATTTTCATTTATATAGCACCAAATTACAACAAAATTGCCTCAAGGTGCTTCACACAAGTAAGGTTTAACCTTACCAACCCCCAGAGCAAGCACACGGGTGACAGTGGTAAGGAAAAACTCCCTCTGATGATTTGAGGAAGAAACCTCCAGCAGACCAGACTCAAAGGGGCAACCCTCTGCTTGAGCCATTCTACCGACACAATTAACAAAACGAATATACTGGAAATTTTGTGAGTCCATGCTGGTGTCCAGGACGGGAGGCTTGCAGAAAAAGACACCTATACTGCCACTTCTGGAAGGAGCCACACCTCAAACAGATTGGCTACAGCCCCCTATGACTAATCTGCCACAAACTGATTGCACTATTCAGGTTCAGATAATGGATCAATGCATGCATATTTCTGGTCATGTCCCAAAATGCATACATTCGCTATTTCTATGGGACCTTTGATAAAGAATGGAAACTTGCACGTAGTGTATGAAGGCATTCATTGCCGACAAGTTGGATCAAAAAGAGACTTGGTGCAGGTGGTGGGACCATGTGTCACCACTCCACCACACTACTGTACTATATTGCATCCTTGATAACAACTACCCAGGCTGACAACCAGTACATCCTGTTCTCTTGAAAATAACCATCTATCTGCCACAGCCAGGTGCAATGTCTGCAGAAAATATTCCACACTACATGTAATGTTCTGATTTGAATTAGTCTGATCAGTGAATTTATCAAGATGGTACTTAGGTTGTACAATTTCACAATTCTTCATTTTAAATTGGGTAAAGTAGAAGCAGGCCGATCAGCCTTTCATCTTATTAAGATGATAGTCAGATGACATGTGGTTCATCTCAAACTCTTCCAGCCCATCAGAGGCATCCTGTCACTTCTTCATCAACTCTGCATTCACTCAAGATACACGGCGCCAACTGAACGGAACGTCGACCAAGATCAAGGTCTGCGCTTAAACAGATGCTCCCATAGCAGCAGGGCTGTCACGACAGTCAAAACTGTGGAGGAGAGCAGAGGTGGAGGTGGCCTCCAGGGTCCCAGGGTGTGTGCAGGACACCTGTGCAGTCACAGGTGATAATGATGGTTTCTGATGGCTAATCATCCAGCAGCACAGTTTGAGTTCTCCGCCTCTGGTGCAGTGATCAAATTGTTTTTTTGTTTTTTTTTTTACTGGTTCCTGCAAAGGTTGGCTGATTTGAGAAACATGCATGCAGCCCTAAAAAGGAAAAAGAAAAAGTGTGCTGTATATCTGTTAAATCCTGATCGTGATATAATTGATGAAAAGGCCTTACAACTTTGTAATTTTAAGCAGTTGTCTCATTTCTGTCAGACAAACTAATAGCTTATGTTTGGCAGAAATTGAAGCATATTTTTAAACACGTTTTTTGTAATTGCCTCCAGATGTTAACTGCTGCATTGGATTGTTGGTATTCTGAAAAAAAAAAAAATTGAATATGTGATTGACAAGCTTTTTTAATTCAGCCAGGACCACAGTGTGCAATCTGAAAGGAAATCCTGTGTGCTCCACACACCACAATATAAAGGTACAAAGTACCTGTAGTGGTGTTTTTGACTATGTAGGACGAGGACGAGGGGTGATGAAAAAGTTTTACATTCCACCAAGAAGATTACTGAATGAATGTAATGCTTTATTTTCCAATATAATCCACTTTTTCCAGCATCGCTGCAGTGCCTTAATACTATTCTCAGAAGGTCTTATCCTGGAGCTCGAGGAAGTCATCCACTGCAGATATGACATTCATTTATTCATTTTCTGTCACAGTGGCAGCAGACCAAGCAGCTCCACCCGCACTTCCACTATCTTTGGCCGAGTCTCGTAGCTCTTAATTGGGGAATTCCGAAGCATTCCCAAGCCAGCTGAGAAATGTCCTGCAGCATCTTCCCAGGGGCCTCCTCCCAGTTGGACATGTATAGAAGTTGTCCCCATGGGACGACCAGGGAGCATCCTCACAAGATGTCCAAACTACCTCAGCCGGCTCCTGTTCATGTGAAGAAGCAGCAGCTCTACTCTGAGTCCCTCCCAGATAGTCAAGCTTCTCACCTTGTCCAGGAGTATGAGCCCAGATACCTGATAGAGGAATGTCATTTCTGTGCCGCTTATATTCTTTCAGTTATTACCCAAAGTTCATGGCTGTAGGTGATAGATCCAAGTGATAGACCCACGTCATGTTAATGGTCACAAATCATTGCATGAAGTTATCTAGATCTGCCTCAAAAATCCAAAGATTTTCCCTGGACATCTGGAATCTCATGCATTTCTGATTGGCCATATGAAGCTTTGGGGCACTTCGCCCTGAATGTTTCGTCATTACCAGTTCTTCCATCAAAACTAAATGAAATCTCTCCTGGGAAATGCATACAGTACTTGCTATGTGACGCTCATTTACTCTTCTGTCAGCAAGGACCTTTTCATGGATCTTCTGGGTCATATCGGTGGAGGTGGCAGTTTTTGGTCTTCCAGATCTTGCTCAGATCTTTGTGCTGCTTCTCTTGAATTCAGCTGACCAGCGTTTAAGTGCTACATAAGATGGGGATCCTCCCCTAATGTCATTACCATGTGCTCATGGATCTCCTTTGGAGACATTCCCTTTTTCATGAGATGCAGAATCACAGCACACCCACCAGCTTTGCCCATTTTGCCAATCTGACACGCCCCTACTCACTTCACTGAAATATTGTGTCTGCAACACTGCACCCAGTTGACACATTCTCAAGAGAAATGTTGGTTTCTTAAAATGCAGAACATGAAGAATCACACCCTACTTTTTTCTGGGTCGGGCTCAAAACTTTTCAATCAACCCTAATTTTTTATTTATCATACCAATCAATCATAAATATTTTGCTGATCAAAAATCATATGGATTTGAATCACGTGTGATTACATCAGACATGCTTGAACCCTCGTGGGCATGCAAGAGTTTTTTCACGCCTGTCGGTTACGTCATTCGCCTGTAGGCAGTCTTTGAGTGAGGAGTTGCCCACCCTCTCGTCGATTTTTCATTGTTTAGGAATGGCTCAGAGACTGCTGCTTTGTTTGATCAAAATGTTTTCAAAAACTAAGGCACAACTGAGTGGACACCATTCGATAAATTCAGCTGGTTTTCGGTAAAAATTTTAACGGCTGATGAGAGATTTTGGTCTGGTAGTGTCGCTTTAAGGACGGCCCACGGCGCCTGACGGCGATCTGTGCTTCGAGGCGGCAGCGTCTCGCCGTTTCAAGTTGAAAACTTCCACATTTCAGGCTCTGTTGACGCAGTAAGTCGTCAGAGAACAGAGAACTTTCAGAAGAAGTCGGCATGAGGAGTTTATTCGGACATTCCATTGTTAACGGACATTTTGTAATGAAAGAACGTGCGGGCAGAGTCGCATGTCGGGCCGGACCCGACCGCGGGGGGGTCGCGACAGGAAAAACACCTCCATTGGAAATCTTAACGGGCAAGTTGGAACATGCCCAAGCTGTTAAACAATTTCTCAGTTACTCACTTGTTGAAAGCCATCAAAAGCCGCCTGAATTTTACAAATGGTTTTCAACACGGAGGTGTTTTTCCTGTCGTGGCGCACACAGATTCGTCGAGTCGTCACGGAAACAACTCGGCGAATTTGCGCGCACATCTTTCATTACAAAATGTCCTTAAACAGTGGAATGTCTGCATAAAGTCCTCATGCCAGCCTGTTCTGAATCTTCTCTGTTCTCTCACGACGTCCTGGGTGAATTAAGCCTTGAATTAAAATGTTTTCAGGTCGAAACAGGCCGACGACGGCGCCTGGAAACGCTGCGCGACGTCCCGCTCTGTGGGAAGTCCTTACACCGACAGAAACACCCCATAATCTCTCATCAGCCGTTAAACTTTTCACCGAAAACCATCTTAATTTCACGAATAGTGTCCACTCGGATATCCCTCACAGGTCCAGAAAAAATGTTGATAAAGCAATGCGCGCCGTTCGCAGCGGCTATTCAGGCAAAGAGATTCCGACAGGCGGGGTGGAGTACTCCTCACTCAAGGCCTGCCCACAGGCGAATGACGTCACCGACACGCGTGAAAAAACTCACGCATGCGCAGGAGGGTTCAAGCTTGTCTGACGTAAAAACATATGAATCAAATCTATTTATTTTTTGAAAAAAATAAAAAGGACCGCTTTTTTCATCACAGACCTCGTATGCTTTAAATCATCAGGCTTCTAGATTGTTGAGATATACAACCCCTGGCAAAAATTATGGAATCACCGGCCTCAGAGGATGTTCATTCAGTTGTTTAATTTTGTAGAAAAAAAGCAGATCACAGACATGACACAAAACTAAAGTCATTTCAAATGGCAACTTTCTGGCTTTAAGAAACACTATAAGAAATCAAGAAAAAAAGATTGTGGCAGTCAGTAACAGTTACTTTTTTAGACCAAGCAGAGGAAAAAAATATGGAATCACCCTGTAAATTTTCATCCCCCAAATTAACACCTGCATCAAATCAGATCTGCTCATTGACATTGACCCTATGTGTCTTTTTGCAAGGAATGTTTTTGCAGTTTTTGCTCTATGGCAAGATGCATTATCATCTTGAAAAATGATTTCATCATCCCCAAACATCCTTTCAATTGTCCAAAATATCAACATAAACTTGTGCATTTATTGATGATGTAATGACAGCCATCTCCCCAGTGCCTTTACCTGACATGCAGCCCCATATCATCAATGACTGTGGAAATTTACATGTTCTCTTCAGGCAGTCATCTTTATAAATCTCATTGGAAAGGCACCAAACAAAAGTTCCAGGATCATCATCTTGCCCAATGCAGATTCGAGACTCATCACTGAATATGACTTTCATCCAGTCATCCACAGTCCACAATTGCTTTTCCTTAGCTCATTGTAACCTTGTTTTTTTCTGTTTAGGTGTTAATGATGCCTTTCGTTTAGCTTTTCTGTATGTAAATCCCATTTCCTTTAGGCGGTTTCTTACAGTTCGGTCACAGACGTTGACTCCAGTTTCCTCCCATTCGTTCCTCATTTGTTTTGTTGTACATTTTTTGATTTTTGAGACATATTGCTTTAAGTTTTCTGTCTTGACGCTTTGATGTCTTCCTTGGTCTACCAGTATGTTTGCCTTTAACAACCTTCCCATGTTGTTTGTATTTGGTCCAGAGTTTAGACACAGCTGACTGTGAACAACCAACATCTTTTGCAACATTGCGTGATGATTTACTCTCTTTTAAGAGTTTGATAATCCTCTCCTTTGTTTCAACTGACATCTCTCGTGTTGGAGCCATGATTCATGTCAGTCCACTTGGTGCAACAGCTCTCCAAGGTGTGTTCACTCCTTTTTAGATGCAGACTAACAAGCAGATCTGATATGATGCAGGTGTTAGTTTTGGGGATGAAAATTTACAGGGTGATTCCATAATTTTTTAAAGTTTTGTGTCATGTCTGTGATCTGCTTTTTTTCTACAAAATTAAACAACTGAATGAACATCCTCTGAGGCCGGTGATTCCATAATTTTTGCCAGGGGTTGTACAATAAAGTTTGTTCCTGTCCTGATCATGTTTTCCTTCAATGGTAAATAGAATGCATTTATGCATCAGATGCTCAAAGCGCTTTACAATAATGCCTCACATTCACCCCGATGTCAGGCTGCTGTCAGGCACGGTGCCCACTACACACCGGGAGCAACTAGAGGATTAAGGACCTTGCCCTAGGGCCCTTAGTGATTTTCCGGTCAGGCTGGGATTTGAACCGAGGATCTTCTGGTCTCATGCCCAACGCTTAACCACTAGACCATCACCTCCCCATAACCCCCTTAACCTTTGAGCAAACTACTCCAAAACTGAATCACCTGTAGATATCTCTCCAGGTAACATTCCCAGCTGTTTTTGAGTTATCTCGTCCACACACGTGTGTACATGTTCTCACTCAGGAACTGATGGTCGTACAGTGTTAGTACACGGTAGGTGTCAAATTATTGACCATATCCAAGCTGCTATTGGTTCCAAAGGAATACTTTTTCACAAACGGAGGTGTTGCCACAATAAAGGATGAAGTCAATACAATTCACCCACAACTCACATCTCCGTAGCCACTGAGGGTGCAGAGCATAATTTTTTGTTATTAAATTTTTCAGAGGCTGTAAGATTCAAGCGGATCCGACTTAACTTTTTTTCTGAAAATACCAGGTTTGATCTTTGACCCCAATAAAATGCTCACTTGCTGTACCTCAGTAACTGCTGAGGCGAGCACATTTTAACTTTAAATTACTCAATCCACTTGCACATTTTTCAGAAAACTGAGTGGGAATTCTGGTTTTGACCTTTGACCCCAATGCGATTGCTCCTCAGTAGCAGGTCAGCAAAACGGTTTCATTTAAGAGATCAGCTTAATGCAACATCAAGAATTGAACGGAAAATCTGTCTTCACTTACGGTGGCATAACTGACTGACAATTCTCTGCTTTAACATTCAAATTCCATCTATATACACTGAAAAAAGACAATGTTTGAACCAACTTAAGTGTTACAATTTGTAAAAAACTGAATGAATTAAGTTGTTTGAACTTAAGTTTGTAAGTTAGAGTTGATTTAACTTTCAAACTTAATTCATTCATTTTTACAAATTGTAACACTTTTTAAGTTGGTTCAAACATTCTCTTTTTTCAGTGTAGTTTCTATTCCAGCTTACTCTAACTAAGGGACACAAAAAGGTACGTTCAAAAGGCTTTACTCGTTCACCACGCAGGGTTCGGTAAACAGGATAGCAAACGGTGATAAGGAAAAGTGTCCAAAACATAAGGCGATAGGCGAGGTCAAAAAGTGAGTGGAAAAATGGTACACCGCAGGACATAGACAAGAAAACTTTGTGAATAAAGGCTGGAAACGCTGCTATGGAGAACAAATGATCTAGCGGAGACATGACGGGAAATATGAGGCTTAAATAACAGGTGTGATGAGGGATAATCAGACACAGGTGCAGAAGAGCATACAGGAAGAGGGTGTGGCAAATAAAAGGGACCAGACACACCCAAACCAAACCCCAACAGATAGACAAGAGCGTGCAGACAGAAAAACACCAACCAAACTCCAACACCAAAACAAATCAAACATCCCTACAAACCCCAACCATGACAGATTTGCTTTGTTGGAGATCACCACAGCTGCTACAAATGTTGATTTGACACAAATTTCACAATTGATACTTCAGACTGTCTACTGAAAAGAACTGGATTTGGATCTGGATGTGCATCCAGAGTCAAATTTGTGCTAAATCCATGTGGATCTGGATGGGATCTGCTGTGGTGACCCTGAGCAACTGGGGCTAACCAAAAGAAAAAATAGATTAAAGCATGAATCAGTTAATTATAAAAATATTCATACCGAAACCCATTAGTTACTGACATACAACTCTACCCTTCTTTAGATTTTTGAATCAATATATTGGACTGAGGAGTTTTGGCTTCCTGGTCAAGCTCAGTGAGGTGACCGAAGTGCAGCACTAATTATTGCCCAAGGGTGCTTGCTCTTCTCCAGGACCTGGATGGCTCATTGACCCGACTACCCTGCGTATTTTGGACCAGGAGTGTGTCGTGCTTGTGCAGTTGCTCCTTTGCACTGTCTGACTTGTCTCAGCAGATTCCTGCTCCTCACATGTGTGGAATGAGACAACATGAAAGGCTGGTTGACATCTCATTTGCAGACTAATTATGTTATTCAGAGGGTGGTCGTGGGTGTGCATTCCATTATTGATTTAATATGCGCTCTATCAAATGATAAATATTGAGTCACAATTTGTACTGCATGACTGAGTGACAGTCGTGTGTAAATATTCCATATGTACAGGTGTGATGGGCTTCAAACGAGGTGTGTTGGTGCTTTGCCTCCAGGAGGCAGCATAAAGCGATTGTACCACAGACCACCAGTGTAATAGAGTGATAGAATGCGTGGCTGGGGATGGTCCTGAAATTTTTCATTCATACTGCAAATTAGTGATAGCAAATTCAAAACACCATTCCCTATCAAATGTACGTCATATCAAATTATCAATTTCTACATGCACATATGTCACTTGCTGACTTTAAAACTTTGGTAATGAAGCCGATATTTGTATGTGGGAGGCAACAAGAATCAAACATCTATCTGTGATTTTCTGAACAGGCCATTCATTCATTCATTCATTTTGTGCCACTTACTTGGTCTGGTTAGTGATGGCAGCAGGCAAAGCAGCTCAACCCACACTTCCCTATCCTTGGCCAAGTCTTCTAACTCTTCCTGGAGTTTCCCAAGACAACTGGGAATAAAATCCTTCCAGCATGTCCTGGGTCTTCCTCAGGACTTCCGCCTAGTCTGGAAGACTTCCCTAGGGAGATGACCAGGGGGCATCCTCAATAGATGCCCAAACCACCTTAGAGGGCTACTTTCAATGCGAAGGAGCAGTGGCTCTACTCTGAATCCCTCTTGGATATTCAAGCTTATCACCCTGTCACAGGGTCAAAGTCAAAGCATGTGCATGTAATACTGCACGGTACTATCTTTAGAGTGTATGCAGCCTCACATCCTAGATTATTACCCTATGTGTAGGTGAAGCAACGATAGCAGGGTATTGTTTTCATTGGTGTGTGTGTGTGTGTGTGTGTGTGGACAAGATTATTTAAAAATTGCCAGGTGGACTTCCTTCAAACTTGATGAGAATATTACTTGGAAAGATATCTAGAGTTTATTACATTTTAGAGTAGTGTGGTCAAAGGTCTAGGAAACCATGGTCCAGAAAACACCTGTTTTGCTTTTCTCAACAACCAAGAAGCCTAGATAGATCTGATTTGGTGGGAATATTACTTGAATATATATCTAGAGGTGATTAGATCTTGAAGTAGTTTGTCCTTTGTTGTACATCTCAACAACCAAGAAGCTCGCAGTAGATGGATTATCTAAGGGCCCAGTCCCACTGGGGACAGGATCAATTGCGTATGAATTGAGTACACAAATTACTGGCGTTCGTTGTCATCCGCAACAAAAATGGCCAAAAATGACAAATGTCCCAGTATGAATTACGGATATATTAATAATATATAGTGAATATATGATGAACAATCACAGTTATATAACGCATGTAGTGAGGAAACGGGTCAAACGCATTGCGATTATCACGGCAGTATTACGGGTGTATTATGAATGCATCGCGCACGTGTTGCGCGTGCACGGCATCTGCATTGTGGTCATAAAATAAGCGCACTCAGGCCTTTTGGCATCACTATTCACACCAACAATACAGGCTCTGGAGCATTTGCTCGACTTGGACAAGTTGATCACAGAGTTAATGTTCATGTTGTCATGTGAGGGTTAACTGTTCATGAGTTTGGGGAGCGGGAGGGGGGAAGCCGCTCGGGGTGTGAGGCGGTGTTTTTTTTTTTTGAGAGTGTCACAGAAAACAGACTTCAGCGTGAGTTGTGGCTAAACAGCAACTCTTCCTTTTGTTGATGTTAAATAAAAGTCCTGGAGGAGACCCGATTGCAGCAGCTACATCTTTGTGGATCTACAAAGCCGGACCGGCACTGACTGACTGGCAGGTATGTCGCTTTCTGCCACATATAGTTCTTTGGGTTTATGTGATGTGTTTGTTATGCATTCACAGATTGTCTGCAAATCAGCTGCAAAGCAGATGTAATAAAAACGCTTTATTCGTGGCCAGTTTGCATTCGCTACAACATACGAGGTCTGTTAGAAAACTATCCGACCTTTTAATTTTTTGCAAAAACAATATGGATTTGAATCACGTGTGATTGCATCAGCCAAGCTTGAACCTTCGTGCGCATGCGTGAGTTTTTTCATGACTGTCGGTTGCGTCATTCGCCTGTGAGCAGGCTTTGAGTGAGCAGTGGTCCACCCCTCTCGTCGGATTAAAAATGAAAAAACGCATGAAAAAACTCACGCATGCGCACGAAGGTTCAAGCTTGGCTGATGCAATCACACGTGATTCAAATCCATATGGTTTTTGCAAAAAATAAAAAGGTCGGATACTTTTCTAACAGACCTCGTATTTTAGTTTGTGATGTGGACATGATGGGCACGCAATATATCTGTTTTACACACTGTCCCAGTCTGCTGCCAAGCCGCAAATCCCTGTCAGTTGCTGATATCAGATATACAGCGCATAGAGTGAGTATGTATTGTGTATGAATTGAGTATACGTATATGGAGTATGTAAGGCGGATGTCATCGGCATCCAGATTTTGAGCAGCTCAAAAATCCTGGCTGCGGACATACGTGCCTCTGCGGATGATCACGGACGTGTTCGGATGACGGCCGACTCATACAGGCATGTTACACGGATATTGCGGATGTTTGGCGGATATGGGCCAATTTTGTGTGCAATCCATACGCAAATCCTCCTAAACGCCAGTGGGACAGGGCCCTAAAATCAGTAAACTATTTGACACTGATTGGTAAGTACAAGTACAAGTAGTACTTGCACATTTACGAGTATATTGTGGTCTGTAGAGCGCACAGGGTATGTATTATCCCGGTGATGCCGTTCAGTATGTTTGAGCATCATCAACATCATCCTTTTCAGAAGGATTCTTGCTATAATCTTTGTGAAAACACAAACCTTTCTGAACTATCCACTCTGGAGACCACGTTTGAAAGCCAATAGTTTTCTATCCATTAGACAGATGTGGTTCAGTAACATTACTTCATCACTAGACACCTATTGATTAGTGATCCTGAGATTCATGATGCAGTGAAGGATGTCATGACACCACAACTCTTAATCCTGATTTAACTCCGTAATTCTGTGGCCACGCAATCACGTCAGTGTGGATGTGACCCTTTCAAAGTTCTTGGTTGCGTTGGTGGGTGTTGCAATGCAATTTATCTGTGGAGGAGTAGGGGGCGCAATGTGAAGAACAAAAAAAAGAAACACTGCACAAAAACCTTTTTGACATGTCACATATAATCTTGACTTTAAAAACTTGGTGACCGCTGTCTTAAAAGCATCAAAGGTATCTATATTCTTGTTACTGTGCTGAGAGAGTACTCAGTGCAACGTTATATGGTTGAGACTGTACAAAGTATTCAGTGTTTCTTTCTTCCTGCAGCTTGATTTCAAAGTGACAACCCGACCTCAAAGCTGCAAACGACCAAGGTAAACATAGAAAAATGTTGGACACAGACTCGTACCTTGGCAGAAGCCACCAAAGCTGCATTACAATGTCAGTAGAAAGTCATGATAAAAAGGAGAGACTCATTAAGGATTTTTTTTTAAATATTGTACTAATGATGATGGCAGGTTCATCTCTAGACACAATATCTGCTGATTTATCACTCAAACCACAATGTGTCTTCAGGACATCTTCAGAATTAAAGACCAGAACTCAACGTTTTTCAGGAATAAGTACATATGAAATGTACAGCTTTTTATATTGACGTATTTGTACAGAGTTGTTTTGGTGAAGCTGGTTACCTTTGTCTTTAGGGCCTCATGTTTCCTGTCTTACTTTATGGTTGTGAGTTGGACTCCAACCAGTGACCTTATGAGACAACTGTACACCTTTGGTATGTACTAGGTGTCTTCACAGGATCCTTGGGTAAAGTTGCAATGATGTTGTGCCAAAAGGAAAAGATACTTCCAGAGGCTCTGAGGTTGGGTATTATTGCGTTACAAGGTATTAATAATGAATTTCTTTTTGATTTATCAAGTAGGAAATATTAGCAGCCATCTGCTCTGTGTCAGCCTGATCCCGTCAGATCTCAGAAGCTAAGCAGTGCAGAATCTGGTTAGTACTTGGATGGGAGACCTCTTCAGAATACCAGCGGCTGTGTGTGTTTCTCCAGGTGAAACTGGAGCTGCGTCAGGAAGGGCATCTGGCGTAAAACCTGTGTCAAATACCGATGTGGATCTGGCTGTATCTGCTGTGGCGACCCCGAACAATACGGGAGCAACCAAATGGACAACAACAACTTCAAGTAGGAAATATTACAACATGCTTAACAAAATAAACCAAGATAAAACACTTTATATTAAAGGTCAAATAGAAATATATATAAACATGAGGACTGCAAGCAGTCATATACGGGCCCTCATTCCGCGTGACCGCCTACCCAGGCCAGCGTGTCCTCTTGTGACCAGATGTGGGCATGTGCATACAGGGGCAACCACTCATCACATAGTTCAAATTTCAAGCAAATCACACAATGCATGAAGGAGTTAGGACATGTTGATAGTTTATCCACTAGGCGGCACTCAGTGTATAAATAGAATGGCAAGATGTGGTAAGGGGATGACCCTCATTACACATGTGAAGTTTCAAGTCAATCAGGCAAAGCATGAAGGAGTTATCATGACTTGATGTTCCATGGCGAAGGGCCAAAATGGCGCCGCCATAGCGGCTACACCTTTCGACATAGAGAAAAGCTTTCAATAACTTTTGATCAGTATCAACTGTGGATACTGTGAAAGAAATTTGAAGTGCATTGGACAAAATCCCTTGGAGGAGTTCGTTCAAATATAACGTGTGGAAATCAGGCCAAAATGATAAGAAAATTCAAAATGGCAGACTTCCTGTTTGGAGTATACACATGGTGCAAGAGACTTTTTTGTACGTCTATGCAAGTCACACGTGTACCAATTTTCATCTCCCTACTGCAAAAAACCCCTATGGTGAGGGTTTTTTGAAAGTTTCAAGGGGGCGCTATTGAGCCATTTTGCCCCGTCCATGGGCGACGCCCCTATGAATTGTAAGAGGGTGTTGTGCTTGACGTGTGTATCAATTTTCAAGATGATATGACAAAATTAAAGCCGTCAAAAGGAAGAACGTAATTTCATGGCGAAGGGCTGATATTCGGCACGCCGCCACATGGACGCCATTACTCGTAACTTCACCGCCTTCAGCACCTACATTCACCAACTTGTTCTGCATGTTTTAGAAGTGGAATGAAGTTGATTGGGTTAACTATGTGACATCAGGACCTGTTGAAGTAAAAATAGGACATTTCCTGTTACCACCGAGGGGCGCTATGGCAAAGGTGGGAAGTTAATATATGCAGACGTTCAGGGCAGAGCCATCATCATGTCCAGCAAGTTTGAAGGATCTACGATGAAGTATGTGGGCGTGACAGCCGTTTGAAGTGAAATGGCGCCCTCCGAAAAGCTCGCCAAAGTTTGACGACCCCTAGCACCCACGCCTTTTGACCTAATTACATTCTTTTGATAACTTTTGATCACCATTGTGCCCTGATGATGTTGACCAAATTTGAAGATGATTGGATGAAATCATCAAATCGAATCAAATCAAATTCGTTCAAATGTAAGTAGTGGAAATGGCCAAAAACGGCAAAAATTACCTCAAAAATGAAACTTAAAATCAAAATGGCCGACTTCCTGTCGACATTTCATCATGACGGTACGAGGCTTTTTTTGTGCATCCTAGCATGGTAAATATGTGTACCGAATTTCATGAAGCTACGATGAAAAAAAACACTATGTGGAGGGTTTTTGAAAATTTCTAGGGGTTCTATTTTGTGATTTCATTGCGACCTTGTGCGCGACCCCCAAAATATCAAATGTCGGATGGGGCCGGATGACTTTGCAAAGTTTGGTGAGTTTTTGAGCATGGGAAAGGGCTGAACTTTCGATTTCAAAAGTGATAATAATAATAATAATAATAATAATAATAATAAACAGCGCAATTACAATAGGGTCCTCGTAGGACGTTTTCCTACTTGGGCCCTAAAAAAGAACACAGCTATGGCATTTGGTCCAAGTGGAAAGTTTTTCTGGGCATGAAAGTGTCTCAGTGTTGAAGACCTCGACAGCTGGAAAACACCAAGGGTGTGCCCACATTTCAAATAGATACATGCTGCTGTTGATACATGGGAATGGACCGGTTGTCTGCCGAAGTGGTTGTCATCCAGAAAGGCGGTTTTGGACTGGGGTGGATGCTGTGATGAACAGCACCATGGCATGATGCCAGGCCTCATCTAACCTGAATTGTACCACTGCTTATGTCAGACATTGTTCCGCTGACATGGCACGTTTGATTGACGGAGAAGCTGAGGATGGTTTTGGACTGATTATTTTTTACTGACTGAACCTGAGCATGAACCTCACGGAAACTGAGGTTAATTTTCATTCGTTTGTAATTTATTGACTGCTGCTTTTGTTATTGGACAATAAAACTTGTTTAAACCATCTAACATTGTGGTTTACTGCACTGGGATCCTTGCCAAGATACATTACAGATCACAGTTTGCTAGCTCCTAGCATGTGGCTAAAAATACCTAATGCCAACCATGGTTTGTTTGTTTCTTTAATAGTCAGTAGACAAACACTTCTCATCAGCGTAACAATGTCCAGTGTAAACAACAGGATGGTCCACATAAAGAAATCAATCAATCAATCAACTTTTTTCTTGTATAGCGCCAAATCACAACAAACAGTTGCCCCAAGGCGCTCCACATTGCA
This sequence comes from Thalassophryne amazonica, assembly GCF_902500255.1. NCBI lineage: Eukaryota > Metazoa > Chordata > Actinopteri > Batrachoidiformes > Batrachoididae > Thalassophryne > Thalassophryne amazonica. The sequence goes on from NC_047118.1 coordinate 11,683,180, forward strand.
AGGCAAGGCCATACAATAATTATGAAACACAGTCTACGTCTAAAGCAACATAACCAAGGGATGGTCCAGGGTCACCCGATCCAGCCCTAACTATAAAGAAATCTGAGTGACTGGGCCGTGTGACATCAGTCACTTGAACAAGCTAATCCAAGATGGTGGAAAACACTCCAAAACAGCTTGTTTCTGTATAAATCAAATATGCTTCTCATATATTTTGTAAAAAATAGTGAGAAATAAACACTTCTCAATCTAAAAACACTGTTTTTTGTAACCAGGTAACACTTTTGAAATGATTTACAAGACATCTTATGGAGATGTCAGCGTGCACGCCCCGGGAACACCCATCAAGTAACAAACCAACTGCTTGTCACTGTCATTGGTAGCTAATGTGACCGTAGGGTAATTGTTCATACTGCAATTGAAGATAAGTTTGTCGTTATATTTTATAATGCGATTTAAACACTGGACATCTTATTTTCATTGCTCTTCACGTTCTTTTAAATATCCACCACTAAAAACCACGGCCTGATGCGAACCGCGAGTTCTGTGATCCGTTACGCCCCATCTCATCTGCAGAGGAGCCGCGTCTGTCCACATATAGAAAGACAGTCAGAACGAGACAAAGAAAGGGATCATTTCTGAAGGCCAGTGAGAAAGAAAGCTGAACCTTCACACGACCTCCGCTGGTGCTCCCAGAAGCACAAATACTGGCATAGCATCTGGAGGACTGGGAAATTCATCCATTCCGTGTCAATCATTATCATTTTTGTCAGCTCCTGGATTTGTTATTTCTGGACAGATGAGCCGGTTTATTCCTCCCTGAGCACCCTGTGGAGAAGCAGAAGAGTGTAAAAAAGCAGCCAATGAACTGAGAACCAGAAAAAAGTAAGAGATGGTGTTGGGCAGTGATAACCTCATCTTATAATCTTCTCTGTTAAGCCATCAGTCTTTCTGACCCCTGTAATTAGCACACAAAGCACAGGGATGGAAAGAGCTAGCTTCAATTGGTCCCTGTGAGACTCTGATCTCAGCCTGCAAATAAGATATTGCCGCATAGACAGTATTTTACTGAAAGCAGAGAATAGATTTGTCTCCTGGCAGACACAGCAAATATTTCATTCGGGGTATGCCTGCGGCTTAGAGCCTTGTTGGTATTAGTGCGCTAAAAGTAGTTGGGAGCTTACAGTCCATGTGGGAATACTTTCACAATATCAATTACTTCAAACGTACACGGGCAAGTGCTCATCTGAGCACAGTGAGACTAAAACAGAAAAAAAACCTGCACAGGTTGGTGGCAGTTGGGAAACTGACACGGCAAGTGATAGCTGTTTTTGGCTAAATCAGGGCTAATTCTGTTGTAATGTGTTGGGAAACGAGCACGGTACTGCAGGGAGTCCTCCTGCGCTCCCTGCAGGGAACAACTCCATGAAGCACACCCATTTTCCTTGGAACCTCCCCCACCACTGGCAGCCCCAGGCGGTGCACTCCAGCTGGGCGCACTATAATTGAATAGCTAACAGCAGATCACTGTTTAGCTGACTCCAGCTCATTGGAACAACAAGATTGCTTTGTCCCATCGTCATGGATGCCACATTTGATGTTAATCCGGCCCTCGTGCCGTGAACTCTGAGATGCACTTTCATAGATTTTGCGATTTTTTTGCAAGAGATTTCCAGGTTGTGGTTATTTAGTTTGTCATGGAACAATGTCAGAATCAGATGAAACTTTCTCAGTGATAATTACTTGTGTGTGTATGTGTGTGTGTGTGTGTGTGTGTGTGTGTGTGTGTGTGTGTGGGGGGGGTCACTTGTTTAATATGCTGTATCCCAAACTGTAATGCTGCATTTACACAAAGGCAGGATGAGTTATGAATGTCATATTTGCGTCATTCTTGGCACATTCCTGACATTCTTAACGTGACTTAACACATCTGAATAGGTTTCTTAATAGTGCGTGATTTTCGTGGAGCATGTTTTTGGCTGTCAAAAAATCTTTCACAAATGTCACGCACCATCCTCATGTCGTGGAGGTCGCAACTGAGCGTGTTGATCCATCTTGATTAGTTGTGATCCTTAATAGAGTGTGACAGCGTTCTTCTCTGATGTGCACACAATTAAACCCTGCTGCACCGCATTCAGTTTCATTGCTGCAGTATGCTGAAGAAGGACAGTGACGCCAAGTCAGCTAAAAGTCTCATTGCAATGCTCATCAGTGCGCTCCTGCAGGTGTTCCACCTGCTGCTGCTGCTGCGCCTGATGTTTGGGAAAACGAGTGAGACGAGAGCCGTGTGGAGCCACACATCTGACTCTCTCTGTTTCCTCCTCCTCTCTGCACCACACCATGGCACAGAGCCCAACTAAGCATGCAATCACAAAGTTCTTCTGCTGTGGATTTTGAGGAGCAAACTGGAGCGATCTGAATTGTTCAGCAGCTGATGGATGAATATGTGTGTGTGTGTGTGTGTGTGTGTGCAGACAAATCACCTTATTCACAACAGAACAGAGCATAACGATGCACTGTTATGCGCAATAGCGCGGAACAGCACGCAACATTTTTCTTGACCGTGCGTAATAGGTCCTGATAATTCTCCAGCAACACGTTCCATTAATCATAACGCGTGGTAACAGGTTACAGCAGTTCCTGAGGACACCTGATGCCTCTGCATCAAATCATCACATTCGTGATCAGCGGCCTAGAATGTATACTTTGTGGCATTTGTGACTTGTCGTTATGTGTAAACGCAGCATTAAACTATTTAAGACTTGGTGAGTCCTGTTGATATTTTGCTAATGCTGGGCACTCTATCACACTTTATGCTGTGATGCATCCTCTTAAGCCACAAAGTCCCTCTGAAAGCCTAACATTTGGTGTTGTGTGCCACCAGATTCATGACATTATGGAGCCACTATGAACTCTTAATGGCAACTACTGTGACAGATATCTCCAAAATCACAAAGGCCAAGGACACAGAGACATGAAATTCTCTAAATGTTTGACACTTTCACTGCATACCTCTGATAGCCACATCCAGGAAGTCACTGAAAGCCTGGATCTTAGTCTTGAACCAGGGCAATCATAATCCCAAACACTTTGATTCCTCACTCAGTTTGTCAAGTTTCATAATCAGGGCATGCATTGATTCCACACACACACAAAAAAAGATAGCACAGCATCGTTTGCAAAGACAAGGTCGGAAAACCTTTTATTGCCAACAAAAGCACCTAAGTAGCTGGTTTCTACAAATCTGCCCCACACCCAGTACCGGGACCAGAACACATGCCTGACAAAGGGAAGGATTTGCAATGAAAAATATAGAGTTCCTATAGAGATCCTATGATGTAGGGAAACTTGGCAATCCCATAAATTCTCAGTTTATGGGATTGCCAATTTTTTCTGGTGTTTGTATAGTACAGGACTGCAAAACCTCCGTTTGTGGACAGATTTCCTTCAAAATGTGTTTCCATGTTCCATTTATTTTGTCATATAAGACCGCATGGGTTTCCCCAGACAATGGAATACACCACGCTGCTGAATGGCGTCATCTTGCAATGTTTTAGCTCGAGACTTGGTGGGAATCTGACTGCGCGTGAACACATTTTTGCAGGGAAATTTCATATAAACAGCTTCAGCTCTTTATTTTATCCTGACAACACAAACCATGACAAAACACAAATGTTACACGAAGCCCAATGATCAGAGGACGATATTTGCATTTATTTGCATCCAGAATGAGGATGCCGAGCTGCGGCAGAGGCTAAGACCGGTGCACAGCAGCCGACTGGCACAGAAAATATTCAGCCAAAAAAAATTTCAGTTGCTTTCTGCCACAATAGTGTTTTGCAACATCCCATAATGCCCTGCTCATGGAGTAGTTCCTGTTTAGAAGACTCTCTTTACTTTTTTGTAGTTGCTGTTTTTTAAGATGAATTCACGGAGTATAAAACGAGAATGTTACAAACAATCCGGGCAGCGGGGGGCAGGAGGTGACGTTTGTTCTTTACTGTTTGGCAGCAATTCCCAAATTAAATGTTTTGTGGAAGGAAAGAAGGTAACATTCTACAGATTTCCCAGCAATAAGCAGCAAAACAAACCAATCTGCATGTACGACGGAGATGGGAGAACTAGAATTCCCAAAAACATTCAAGTGTCAGCAGTGAACACTTTAATGTATATTTAGAAGATTAATTTATTTCTCTTCTAACACTGCTAACCCTAATGCTGCACACAAGATTAAATGACTGAAACTTACCTCTACAACCATATTTCTTCTGAAAAAAATTAGTTTTTTTTTTTGTGTGTGTGTTTTGCCATTTGTTAGTCCTTTATGTGTCCAATGTTGGTGTCAAATATTCCCCTGATGTCTTTTCTCCACCCACTTAGCTTTTTCATGCTGGTAGGTTGTAAACTGGCTGGTTCTGCTTGCTTCTTGCCACTGGCTGTAAACAGTGGAATTTTCAGCCCGGTGTGAATCACGGAATATCCCCTCACTGATAGAAATAAAACAATACTGCATAAGAAGCATTTTCAGTGTCTTAAATCCAACACGATGAAGTAAGCATCCACCTTTTTCACTCAATCCACCAGCCCGGAATTACTGCATGAACCGAGAATTATGGGAAGTTACAAAATCAACTAGACTTGCAATAACAGTGGAACTCCTCCTGGTTGGTGTTTCTGGAGCTTTTTCAGTCTACTGCCACCTACCTTTTCTGAAAATTTTCCAATAAACCAAAACAGTATAATCAACCTGGTTTCACGGCAAGTCGTGATTCAGCAGCACATTAATCAATTGGTTCGTGATATTGTGATGAAAAGTGCCTAATTTTCGTCACGGCAGCACAAATTCATTCTAATTCATTCTGTGATGGCTGCACGAAATTAAAAGTGAAGCGGGGGAGTCGGGGTGGTTATGGTTAGGGTGTGGGGGAGGAGTAAGATTAGGAATAGTGAGTTAAAAAACACCCCGTCACGAAAATTAGACTCATTTCCTCACAGGAGCACGAAAACCCCCCCAAAACAAAACAAACAACAACAACAAAAAAAACATGAGACTGGGCTGGTATAGTGCCTTGTCCACACGGAAACTGAATTTTCTCTATTGTTTTTTTTTTTTGATTGTTTTTTCATCCTTATTGGCACCATTTCAAGAAATGCAGCATTAGTGCAAATTCTGTCAGGAGACTCACAATTCAGCATCTTTCAGATTCAGCGAGTAGGATCCTTAATCCTAAACAGATGTTACCAGTTATCATCACCACATTATGATATAGGCTCATCATTTAAAAGCTCATTGTTTCAGTCACCTCTCATGTTTTGCAGGACGCAACTTGATGCTCCCTCCACCGCCCCATGGCCACCAGGTGGTCCTTCTTCACTGCGGGTGACAGACTCCATCCCCTGCCTCCTCCATCAGCAGGATCCAAGATAGTCTCTGCTCATCTCACTGTTGGAAAGAGGACTGAGGCCAAATAAATTTCAGTACTCTGTATCTAGCTTTGTAATGAACCTTTCTTCTCCAACCAGCTGAGTCTCCTGGTAGAAATATCTCCGTACACATCAAACCACTGAAAAAGACTGAAAACGCTGCCGTATATATGCGAGGCCTGTATATGGTGCTGTAATTCACTCTCACAAAAACAGAGAAGATGTGGAGCATGTGCATAAAGCTTGTGTGCTGTATGCAAGCACAGAAGAAGAAGAAGAAGATGACATCATCACATCATCACATATATTGGTTGTAAATGAAAATGAAAATTCAGCATTTTGAAATCGATCAACTCTGGACTCGGGTTCAAAAAGTAGAATTTTTGGGCTCTGAAAATACTCCTAAACTCGTCTTTGAGTGGATAGGGGACTATGGGCTCCATACGTAACATTCCCATCTGAATGGATAAGAAAGACCTTCAACAGCATTGGCTGAGTGGCTGGCAAACTGCAGAGTGTCTGGAAGCACACTGGAGAAAGCCAGGGGTCAAAGGTTGATGGTGCTTTGTGCTTTTGTGACTCCAGTGTGGAGGATATAAGGTCACAAGAAGAGGAATGCAGCAGAGTAATTGCATAAGGAAGTGATTTACCACCATTTATGAGTTCTTATCATATACTTGAATTACTTGCAGGAAAAACTGCGAGACCAATTAAAAGGTTGTGAGAGGTCAGGCAGGAGTCTTTTTTCACTTTTGGTTTTGTTTGACTGCAGTTCTGCACTCCAGCTCTTTGTCTTTGTTCTTGAGAAAAGGACAGGAAGCATGTGGCAGCGTGGAGGAACTAGTTTACTTATTCATCAGGTTTTCAAGTTCTGGCGGACACGAGGCTTCTCCAGGATGATAAATGGCATCCGAAGGCCTAGGTGGACGGGGACAGGGGGAGGAGGTAAATAATGGAACAGCCTGACAAACAAAGCAGGCTTTGTGATGCGTTTTCTGAATATGAAACAAAGCCACAGGTGAGTGAGCGAATAAGTGCGACGGACTGTTGGGGGGGGGGGACTTTTTTTACATCTCCATCGCTGCCAGACCTCTGGAAAGAACATTTAAGCGACTTTTTGAAGTGAGCTTCGCAGCATCACCTCTGTGGAGCCGGTGCGTAGATGAAGTGTGTACACTGGAGCGGGGATAGAAAATAGCATAAATAAATATATAAAAGAAGAAACGTCCCCCCAGAGTGGAAATGTAACTCTAATGCAGCAGGAGGAGGTGGACAGGAAAGCTATTAAGGCTAAGAGAGGGCCTGGGGTCCACTCAAGTTTTACACTCCCACTCAGGGCTGCACACACACACACAAACACACAGCCTCCTGTTCCCACTCCGCTCTGTCTGAACACTCGCTCAGCGCTGAGCTGAGCACACTCAAGGAAACGGTTCATTTAAATGTACATAATTTCCTCTCAGAGGCTCACTCGTGGCTACAGTTCCCCTGTGGCTCCACAGAGAAACAGCCCAGGAGAGGAGAGCATAGAAGACAGAGAAGATTTTATCCTGGAAGAATGCAGTGGCCTGGACAGAAATAAAAGTCGGAGCTTCGGGAGCTCTGGACATTTATCTCCCACAGGCTTTGATGCCAACAAATGTTTTCATCTTGTATTGCCACCAGATACCTTAATGCTGCCATGCAAGGCGCACTTCCTTTTTCCAGAATGAAGTTTACAGAATTTAATTTCAAACATTTAAGCAAAACAGTGGTAAGTTTTATGCAGGTTCTATACACAGGTACTGCGAGTGCTATGTGGAGCAGAATGTCTGAATTTTTCCCAGCAAATACTGGCATTTCTCAGGAATGTGTTCTGGATCCTCCACTGTTCTTTACTTGGATGGACTGAGTGCTGGGGACACTTGGTGGAAAATGGCAGTTCAAGTGCCTTTGTTGGTGAGAAAAAAGATTACTTAACACTTTGACTTTGCAGATCACCCCGGGGATCTTTGAAGGGTCAATCATTTGAGAAGCTGAGCAAGGATTCAGAAGGTTTGGGTTTGTGACTGTTCTGATTTAAAATTAAGATCAAGGCTTTCAGTGGCTTCATGGATTCAGTCTTCAGGTGTATGCAGTGAAGTCTTAACACATGGAGACCATCATTTCCCTTGGTCTTCAGCTTTTGAGATTGAAAGATGCCTGGGAAGAGCTTTTGGAGGGATAACGTCACTGTTTAGAAGGTCAAAGTCTTTATGGTTGTGGTGATACGAGGGGTAATTAGCTTTGAGCCTGACCCAGAAAAGGTAGGGCATGGTTCTCCATCATTTGCATACTGAGAAACCCACATTTCTCAGTGTGTGAAGTTTTGACTCACTGGGTGCTCTGTTGAGAAATGTGGGTTTCTTAGAATGCAAAATATGGAGAACCATGCCCTACCTTTTCTGGGCCAGGCTCAAAACCTCTGAGGTGCCCCCCCCCTCAATACATATCTTACTGTATGGATGAGAAACTTGGATGCTCACCAGTGACCCTAGGCAACAACTAGATGTTTTTGGTACTAGGTCCCTTCAGAGGATTCTTAGGTGCTGCTGAAATGACTCTGTGTCAAATAAATAGTTATTTAGGGAGACTAAGATAAGGAACCCCAAGTGAAGGCATTCAAGTACTTTGGGGTTTTATTCATGAGTGAGGGGACAATGGAGCGTGAGATTGGCCGGAGAATCGGAGCAGCAGGGGCGGAAGAGTTTTTGGCCGTCTTAAGGATCAAACGCCGTTGTTAACGCCGGCACTAGGGGGCGTGGCTTAGTTCCGGCTTTACCGGGAATCGTCGAAAAAATTATTCAACATGTCGAATAATTCGCGTGATGACGGAGACAACGTGAATAATGGCGTTTGATACTTTTTAATCGCCGCTCCTTCCTGTAGTGCCGCAGTTTACACTGCCATAATTGGCGGCCGGCATTGTATCCCTAACCAACGGCATGTAAAATGACGATAGAGCCCACATCGGCGTCCTCAAAGGCGTTTTAACCGGCGACAGAGGCAGACAAAACGGCGGCACTAGCAGACAGTACGTTGTTCTAAATGCCACCTCCCAGTTAACGGCGTTCCAAACGGCCGATAGGCGGCGGTCAATATAAAAAATGCTAGCGCGCTGCATGCAGGCCTCTCACTCGCAGCCAGCTCCAGATATTTTTGCAGAGAAGCTCCAGTATGCCTCCTAAAAGTAAATTGGCAGCGGCAAGGACTTACCAAGAGGTCTGGTTCAGAAGCAGAAGAGAGCCCTGTAGTGGAAACGAGCAACACGTTGAGGAGGGAAAAAGGAAGGAGAATAAAAGGCTGAGAGATGAGCTGAGAGATGAGCTCCCTCCCCCTGCATTGACAGCTGCTTCAGCCTATTATACTCTGGGGGCATTGCCTATATGCAAAAGTTCCTGGAGTAACGCAGGATTTGCCTGGATAAATCCAGCGGTACACAGGGCATTATCGGCGGCAGCAGAACACCACCGTTCTCACGTGCGTCTTAACCTGCAATTGTAAAGGATAGAACTGGGTATTAACCCCCGTTGCCTGACGTGTGCCGGATGCTACGGCGTCAAAATGCCGCTTTATTCGGCGCATTTAGCTTGCGTTTTATCCACGCATTTGCGGCTAGTACGCCGCTCAAAATGCCGGCGAAATGCTCCGCCCCTTTCCACCGCGAAAACTCTTGTAGAGAAGAATAAACCAGAAGCTTCTCTTTATTCTTCTCTACAAGAGTCAAGACAGAAGTCAGACTACCAGAGCAAGAATTTTAGCTGAGGAAGCTTCTGTGATTTGAAGCGAAACGTCCTCACGTCAAGCAACCCAGTCCAGTCGAAGATTCAATCTTCTCTACTATGGAAACCACCTGGACAACTGAGAGCCTACACAGAAACTTCCTCTTTGTACTAGGTCACATTTTTGAGTTCACGTTTGTTTTATCTATGTTGCTCTTGGTTGGTATGTGATTATTTTGTGGTTTTCTTTTGAGTGTTTGAGTATGCGTATTATGTTTATGGTTTTATTTCCACTCACCCCTGTGTTGAGTGCTGTGTGTCACTTCTTGTGTGTTTGTTCTCACGTGTGTTCTGTGCCGGCCCCCTTATGTCCATCACACGTCACTCGTTTCCTTAATTATGTTGGTGTTGTATTTAAACCTGTTTTGTTCCTGTGTCATTTGCCGGTTCATTCTCCTCTGTTGGTGTCTTGTGAATGTGTGAGTATTTTTAGCTTCCTCATTATCTCCTCGTGGTTTGCCGTAGTTTTTTTTAATTGTTTAATTATGTCCATGTCTCCTCCATTATGTTACCTTTACAGCCTCCCATTGTTTTTTTTTTCCTGTTAGTTTGTTGCCACCTCAGGGAATTTGGTTTGTATTTTTGTTGCGGACACTCACCGTGTGTTTGGACTGTTTTTTCACATGTTCTTGGACATGTTTTTGTGTTTTCACTTACATCCCATTTTCCTTCCTGTCTGCATTTTTGGGTTCATTTTGAAACTGAAATCGCAACAGAATGGGGATGTTTCACTAAAAATTTAGCAAAATAAGTATTTTATGCACAAATTAGAAGTGCCTATAAAAAGGAGTGTCATAATTAAAAACTCGTGAAAGACCTTGTTTTCGTGACGTTTGTTAGTCTTATCGAGTCACAGCAAATGGCTGGTTTACTATTAGATGTAGTAGATTAAAAATGGTGAACCATAGGTTGGAGTCATGTGGACTTCAATGGAGCTGGACAAACAAAACACTGGTGCAGGATCACGATATCAACCTGTGTTTCACCTATAAAAAATGTGACAGTTGAGAGAAGCATTTTAAAAGAAATGGAGAAGAAGGCTTCGAGCGGGTATGTTCTTGGTCGTGTCTATACAGCACAGGTGTGAGTGGTTAAAATGGGCTAACAATTTATTGAACTGTTGCTTTGGACCTTTCTAACCTGACTTGGCTCAGTCTGACTTCTGCCTTTTTTTCCCAAAGTGAATTCCACCAATGTAAACATTTTCTGAGCAATAATGACGATGCCACCCTGGCTGTTGAAGGATGTTAAATTCTGCCACCGCCCAGTCCAAACCCAGTCTCAGAGTTTTTTTCATGCAGACTGTCATGAAATGAGTCACATTTTGTGATTTTTTTTCTCACTATTAACTAACCCTAACTATGACCATAACATAACCCCCGCCCCCGACCCCCCTGCATTAGTTTTCATTTCGTGCTCCGGTCACAGAATATATTCAAATGAATTTGTGCTCCCGTTACAAAATGTTGCAAGTTTTCATCACGAACCAATAAATTAATGTATATTTTGTGATGCTGAATCACAAAACGCCATGACATATAGTATCCCAGACCAGATAGCTCAGTGGGATAGGAGCTATAGGTTACCATTATGTAAACTAGGTTTGATTCTCTGTCATCCTCCCTGTCTATGCCCTTGGACAAACCACTTCATCTGTATTGACCCAGTCCACCCAGCTGTAAATCGGTACCAACCTTGGCTGGAGAAGTAATGTGTGATGGACTGGCATCCCATCTGGAGGTTGTCAAACGCGTCACACTGTGATGTCCAAGAATAAGCATGGACACTCAATGGGCTTCATGACCAGTGTAGAACTTTACTATTCTTATACCATGATGGGACAACAATGGTGGACAAAGTGCACTGAGGTAAGTTGGGACACAACTGCAACATGTGTCTTGTGATGTGTTGGTGAAGTGTTGAACTTTCCTAAAGACCTTCATTCTTTCACTGTTAACTTAAAAGCTTTCTTTTCAATGTACACCACAAATTATTGCCACGCACATACCAGAGGTGGGATGAAGTCACCATCAAGTCATGAATCAGTAAGTCTCAAGTCATAATGACCACCAATTGTTTGCAAGCTAACTTGAGACTTGCAGATTGATCAATTGAGAATGTCTTGACAGTGACTTTGTCCCATCTCTGGCACATACACAGTAACATGGACACAAACACAATGGTTAGGAAAGAGTGACATGAAACCAAGAAATGATATTAGAAGATATGAAAACAGATGGAAGCATGACAAAGGTTTGGCTTCTGTCACAGTCAACGTTTGGCCTTCTGGGGCCAACGTGTTGACTGGGTCACACAAGATCATGTTCTGTGACTGTGTGCCCTGTCAAAATTCCTGCAAAAGATGTCAGTTAGTCATGTTTGCTCAGTTCAGTGCGTGACAGTTTTCCTAACCTTTGGATTTTACATGAACACTGACCCATATCAGATGAGGAAGCCATGAACAATTGTGTTTTCTCTCCAATAACAATGTGAAACAAATCCCCCATTCTGTTTGGGCAAAGTCAACTCCCATTAAGCCACGAGTGAACAACTAGAGCAAAATGAGACATAAAAAGAAGCACTTGTCCACGTTGCATGTACGAGCTTTGGTTCAAGAGTTGCTTTCAGGTTCAGGTTCAGGTAACTTTATTTGTACCTGTAGGTAGATTTGGCTTGCAGCAAACAGAAAACAGAAAAAAGGCGTCCATGTTAGTCAACACAACAACAACAACAACAATAAAAAAACACTAAAAATACTAACAAAGAACATACACAAAACAAGTTAACAAACACCACCAAGGACTCACAACCTTAAAACCACTAAAAAGATGGCCAGCTTAAAACTAGTGTGCAAAGGGCAAATAAATAAATAAGTATATAAATATCTAAATATAAGCATATGCAAACCTACTAAGATTTGTTCAGTTGCACAATTGCTGCTGGGACAAAACTACTCCTGTAGCGTTTTGTTCTACACCTTGGGACTCTAAACCTACGGCCAGAAGGTAAAAGCTGAAATTCATTAGCCAGGGGGTGGGAGTCATCAACTATAATGCAGTTGGTTATCCGTTGTAATTGTTTAGTGTACAGGGACTCTAAACTCAGCTGCGATTCACCAATCAACCAACTGGACCATTTAATGATCTGACTCAGTCTGTTCCTATCCTTCAATGTCAAACTGCCAAACCATGCCACCAAAGAAAAAGCTAAAACAGATTCAATAAAAGCATGATAAAATAGTGTTAACATGGTTCGGCCAATGTGAAAATACGACAGTTTCCTGAGACAGAACAAGCGCTGATGTCCCTTCCTACACACCGCCTCACAGTTTGCCTTGCTTTTGCTGTTTAATCACCATTTTGTGATCTGTTGTCTTTTGCTACATGCTGTTGAAGTTCTGATAAAAGTGTTAACAAGCTGTTTGTGAAAATGTTGCACACTCTGACAGTTTCATGGTAAGCATTTTCCCCTGGAGACTCACTCAGATACTTTTATTTGGAATCAGCAGGTGTTAACTGAAGATGTGCAGAAGCCAGGTGTTCATGACAGCTTGAATGTGCATTTTAACCTGAGTTGTTAACAGATTTGGATGGTAACAGATGGCGAAGACTGGACGGCATTGGTACTGGGTCTCACAAGATTATCCCTGGGTACCACTGGCCCACTGGCATGACTTTGTGCCAATTGAATGGTTACTTATAGTGCAGCAGATAACGGAAACGATCCTTCAAATGGTGATGCAAGCACCAAATTTAATACAATTGCTCCTTAAACATTACTCCTTTGGGAAAAAAAAACAAAAACAAAAACTGGCCACTTGAATTTTCAGAAGGTGGCCAGATAGGAGTCAACTGAAGAATTACACAGGGATCAAAATTTAAAAATGTGCCAATCATATTGAAAACTACACCACATTATTTGTCTGAACATAAAGATGCCAAAAAAGGTGTAGTTTGGAATGACTGAATGTTATGGGCTAAAAACTGCAAAAATGGTAACAAAGGTCAATTTCAGTTTGTACAGGGGTCAAAAGCTAAAGTTACTTCAATTTTGGTGCCAATTATTGGTTTACTAATAGGATTAATAAATGGAATAGTTTTGACTGTGTTGACTGCTTTGTCTCCAAGGTAAAGGTCAAACAATGTTGACACACATACACACACACACACTCATCTTCAACCGCTTAGTCCAATCAAGGGTCACGGGGGGCTGAAGCCTATCCCAGCAGTCATGGAGCATGAGGCAGGGTACACCCAGGACAGGACACCAGTCTATCGCACACTCACAGAAATATTTACCCTAACTTTTTCAGATTTATGTAATTTTATTACATGACTAATTCCATTTACTTTTTTAGTTCATTTTAATACAACATTCCAAATAAACCTTACATGATGCATATTCATTACTGTAATAAATCCTATTCATTTGAAATGCATAATCCTGAACTTTATGTATTTAGTATTAATAAAATATAATTACTCTAAATCAGTAATAATGACAGTATTATTTAAAATACATAAAGTATATTGTTTGAATTGCATAATAATTATGTTACCTATACAAGATAAATGGCATAGGTAACATAATTATTATGCAATTCAAACAATATGCTTTATGTATTTTAAATAAATACTGTCATTATTATTGATTTAGAGTAATTATATTTTATTAATACTAAATTCATAAAGCTGAGGATTATGCATTTCAAATAAATAGGATTAATGAATACGCATCATGTAAGGTGTTGGGGAAAGTGTAGTGACATGGACCCACAACAGGGGGTGCAAATGAACGGTCAATAGATGAGCCAAAAGGTAACAATTTAACAAAAACACCCAGTAACAAAAACAGTCAGAAGGTGGAAAGTCACCTCCACCTCTAATTACACACTCGTGCAGCTCCTGTTAAATCACTTATCTGGCTGGAGTGTGAAGCGAAGCCGTCGCTGATCACACTTTACGCCAATCCAGATAAGGAAACGCCACAGGAATACGGCTGCAAAGAAGTTCAGATTATTATTCAATGTTTAAGTCAGCAGAGACAATTACCTTCACAGGTAGATGATATCTCGGCAGCGAGGTGGAGATGACGTCCGGCTTTTATGGAGTGGATTGATGAAGTGGAGATGGATGACAGCTGTCATGAGTTGACAGCTGTCAACCCTGGCTGTGTCCGTGGCGGCAGTGCCCTCTCGTGCCTGAAGCCCACACTTCAGGCAGGGCGCCCTCTGGTGGTGGGCCAGCAGTACCTCCTCTTCTGGCGCCCACACAACAGGACCCCCCCCCTCAACGGGCGCCTCCTGGCGTCCGACCAGGCTTGTTCGGGTGACGGTGGTAGAAGTCGGGCCAGGAGGGGCCGGGTCCAGGATGAAGCTCCTCTTCACCCAGGAGCATTCCTCTGTCCATACCCCTCCCAGTCCACCAAATACTGAAACCCCCGGCCCTTACGACGGACGTCCAGGAGCCTGTGCACTGTCCATGCAGGCTCCCCATCGATGATCGGGCAGGAGGCGGCGCCGGTCCAGGAGTGCAGAGGGGTGGAGGTGTGGTATGGCTTGACACGTGAGACATGAAAGACCGGGTGGATCCGCAGTGAAGCTGGTAGCTTCAGCTTCACTGTGGCCGGACTGAGGACTTTGAGGATCTGAATTGGTCCAATGTAACATTCCTTCAGCTTAGGGAGTCCACTTGTAAGGGGATGTCCTTCGTTGATAGCCATACCTCCTGCCCGGGCTGGTAAGCAGGGGCCGGGGCAACGCCGGCGGTCCTGCATGGGCCTTAGCCCTCGTCCGGGCCTTCAAACAAGGCAGAAGCAGGCGGTGCGCCACACCCATCGGCATCTCGCAGGTGGGCCTGGACCGAGGGCACACCGACCTCTCCCCTCCCACCACGGGGAACAGTGGGGGCTGTACCCCAGACACACCTCGAACGGGGAGAGGCCGGTGGCAGAGGACACCTGGCTGTTATGGGCGTACTCGATCCAGGTCAGATGTCACCGCTTGGCGGTCCTGATATACTCCAGGTTCCGATGGTCAGTGAAAACCGTGAACGGCACAGACGCTCCCTCCAACAGGTGTCCTCCACTCTCAAGAGCCTCTTTCACCGCAAGGAGTTCTCGATTGGCCGACGTCATAGTTCCGTTCAGCTGGGGTCAACCTGCGAGAAAAGTAGGCACACGGGTGATGAACCTTATCGGTCTCCTCCGCTCTGGGATTGCACGGCTCCTATCCCTGAGTCAGAGGCATCCACTTCAACCACAAACTGGCGGCTAGGGTCGGGCTGCACCAGAACTGGTGCAGATGAGACCGGCGTTTCAACTCCTTGAACGCGGCTTCGCACCAATCGACCAGGTGAAGGGGACTTTGGAGAGGTCAGGGCTGTCAGGGGGCTAACTACCTGACTGTAGCCCTTAATGAACCTCCTGTATAAATTTGCAAAGCCGAGGAACTGTTGCAGCTTCCTACGGCTTGTTAGTTGGGGGCCAATCTCTCACCACCGCAAACCTTGGCCTGATCAGGGGCGACGGAGTTGGAGGAGATAATAAACCCCAGGAAGGACAAAGAGGTGCGGTGAAACTCACACTTCTCGCCCTTCACAAACAGCCGGTTCTCCAACAACCGCTGCAGGACCTGACGTACATGCTGGACATGAGTCTCAGGGTCCGGCGAAAAGATGAGTATGTCATCCAGATATACGAAGACGAATCGGTGCAGGAAGTCCCGCAAGACGTCGTTTACCAAAGCTTGGAATGTCGCGGGGGCGTTAGTGAGGCCGAACGGCATGACCAGGTACTCAAAATGACCTAATGGGGTGTTAAATGCCATCTTCCATTCGTCTCCCTTCCGGATCTGAACCAGGTGATACGCATTCCTAAGGTCCAGTTTGTTGAAAATTTGGGCTCCATGCGAGGGGCGTGAACACTGAATCCAACAGGGGTAAAGGGTATCGTTATGAACCGTTATGTCCGTTCAGCCCCCTGTAATCAATGCATGGACGTAGTCCGCCATCTTTCTTGCCCCACCAAAAAGAAACCTGCACTCATCGGGGAGGTGGAATTCTGGATGCAGCCCGGCAGCTAATGAGTCAGATTGGGAGGGACTTTAACCTCCTCATTAGCTTTTACACCAGGAGGAACCGAGGATCCTAAACAATTCCGGTGGCAGGTTTCGCTCCACTGAGCCACAACCCCAGACGGCCAATCAATCCAGGGATTGTGTTTAATCATCCATGGGAAGCCCAAAATCACACTGGGAGGTAGAAGGAGTCACAAAAACTCAATCTCCTCCCGGTGATTCCCAGACACTACCAGGGTTACAGGTAGTGTCTTGTGTGTGATAAAGTGAGAAGAGTGCCATCTAGTGCTCGCACCTTCACTGGCGAAGAAAAGCGCACCAGAGGGAGCCCTACCTCCCTTGCCCATCTGCTGTCCAGCAGATTTCCCTTCTGACCCCGTGTCCACCAGTGCTGGGGCTTGAAGGGTTAATCACCCGCTCAGGATTGTAACTGGGAGTCGTGTTGAAAGATGTGTATGACCCACGTGAATGTTTTGACCCCTCCGTCAGCCCAGTCTGTTTGACCGTTTGAGGCAGTCTCTCTGCTGATGTTCACTCGAGCCGCAGACAAAGCACTCACCCACGGACCAGCCTCCTCTGTCTGAATGTGGCCCTGCTCGTCTCCCTAGCATCGTCAGCAGGGGGAGCTGTAGCCAACACGGAGCGCTGTGGCTGTGGAGCATGGGGAAGACGGCTCCCTTTTGGACCTGGAGGAAGAGGGGGCGGCTTGTACCTGACCACGCCCTTCGCCTCGCTCCCGTCGGCATTCTTCTAACCGATTGTCCCAATCGTATAACCAAATCGATAAGCTCAGCCAAATCCGCGTTCCTCCTTAGCCACCAGGTGCTCCTTCAGGACTGACGACAGTTCATTTATGAAGGCGCGCGGAGCGCAGTCATATTCCAAGCCGGATCTTGCAGCCGTGATATGGAAGTCGACTGCATATTCGGCTGCGCTCTGGCGCCTCTGTCTCATTGACAGCAGCACGGTAGACGCGGTTTCACCTCTGTTAGGGTGATCAAAAACAGTTCTGAGCTCCCTCACAAACCCAGTATAAGAGGCAAGGAGCCGTGAACTTTGCTCCCAAAGCGCTGTAGCCCAAGCGCGTGCCTCACCCTCGAAGCAATTAATCCCAATAAGCCACCTTACTGGCGTCAGACCCGTACCATCACCGGGACGCTGTGCACAGACGGAGTGACACTGCATAGAAGTCCGCAACACAGTTCCCACACAACCTCGTACGGCTCTGGGGGGCTTATGTATGCTTCAGGGGAGGGTGTGGTGTGTTGTTGAATGACCAGTGGAAGGTCTGTATTAGCCACCGGGTCGGCAGGAGGAGGGAGAGCTGCAGCAGGCCACTGAGCGCAAACGCTTCCACTGCGCTGTGAGAGCCTCCAGTCCTGCGATTAAGGATGATGTTTTGCTCGGTCATCAGGTCTGTCCGAGGCGGTAAAGGCGCTGAGGTGTGACTGCAACTCACCAATCACGCTCCAGCCGACGCCTGTGCACCATGCTCTTCCATTGGCTGTCCAACAGATGGTTTGGCGCCCCTCGGATTCCATGACATGGGCCGAGATATCCTGTTGGGGAAAGTGTAGTGACACGGACCCACAACAGGGGGCGGCAAATGAACGGTCAATAGATGAGCCAAAAGGTAACAATTTAATGTTGTGAATGTGCACAACGATTATACAGACAATCACAGAATCTGATATCAATACACACGGTGACGTGTGGCAGGCTCGAGGATAGAAGACGTCTGTCCTGAGAAGAGCCGGAACCACACGATTTCCACCGCCACCGAACCTGGTGAATACTGGAGCCGCCAAGTCCCGAATTCCCAGGTGGTCACCATCCCCGACTGTCAGATCTGGTACTGCTGGCGAGGAGCACAAACAAGAGATGTGGGTGTGTGAACACCCAGTAACAAAAACAGTCAGAAGGTGGAAAGTCACCTCCACCTCTAATCACACACTCGTGCAGCTCCTGTTAAATCACTTATCTGGCTGGAGTGTGAAGCGAAGCCGTCGCTGATCACACTTTACGCCAATCCCACAGATAAGGAAACGCCACAGGAATATGGCTGCAAAGAAGTTCAGATTATTACTCAATGTTTAAGTCAGCAGAGACAATTACCTTCACAGGTAGATGATATCTCGGCAGCGAGGTGGAGATGACGTCCGGCTTTTATGGAGTGGATTGATGAAGTGGAGATGGGTGACAGCTGTCATGAGCTGTGTCCGTGGCGGCAGCGCCCTCTCGTGCCTGAAGCCCGCACTTCAGGCAGTGCGCCCTCTGGTGGTGGGCCAGCAGTACCTCCTCTTCTGGCGGCCCACACAACATAAGGTTTATTTGGTAGGTTTGTATTAAAATGATCTAAAATAAGTAAATGGGAATTTGTCATGTAATAAAATTACATAAATCTTAAAAGTTAGGGTTAAATATTTCTGTGAGTGCAGATGTTGACATCCAGTGGCTTCTATATGTGGCATATATTACCTGTAACGTGATCTAAGCATGACATATGGTGCAAACTTGTCGTTTTAAAACCCTATCAACAAATAATTTGCATCAGTTTTTTTTTTTACCAAAATCAAAGTATCTTTAACCTTTGACCCCTGTACAAACTGAAATTGACCTTTTTCACCATTCTTGCTGTTTTTACCCCATAACTCCATAACATTCAGTCACAGATAGTCCAAACTATACCTTTTTGAAATCTTTGTGATCAGACAAATAATGTGATATAGTTTTCAATGTGATTGGAGCATCCACTGTGTAATTCTTCAGTTGACCCCTACCTGGCAGCCTATTGAAAATTCAAGTAGCCAGTCTGTTTTTCAAAAGAGTAATGTCGAAGGAGTATTTGTGCCAAATTTGGTGCTTGCATCACCTTTTGAAGGATTCCTCTGTAAATATTCTGTTATCTGCTGTACTATTATGGAGACTGAGATGAGACATTCTCCTGGCATTGTGAGGAAATGTCAACTACAATACCTTGGTTATGTGCTGCATTTTCCGGAGTGTGATCCACCACACAAGTATATCATTGCTGTGGGACCCCGCAACTGGGAAAGGCCAATGTGACACTCACATATCATTTGGCTATGGTAGTTAGGTGGCTACTATTTGGAGGTGGTGATGGACTAGTTGTCTGCATGGGTAGTTGCCCGTCATGATCCAGGCAGAGTATGAATCATTCATTGACAATCACAGATGGGGAGAGATTAAATTTAGTCAATTCAATTGTAACTTAAAAGAAATGCTATAAATTAGATAACGTTAGCATTTATAAGTAGACGCTTGATAAAATCTAATTAAGAGCCTCTGAAGCTAAGAAAGTAAAGTGTTTTAAAGCAAACAGATAGCTATTTACATTAGTGTTGTGTGTTGGGGGGTTTGGCTGGACATTTTGGTGTTGTTTTCTTTTCTTTGCTCTCCAGGTGGTATGCAAACTGGTTTTTGTCTGTGGAGAAGGTGCTGGCAGAAGAGTCCTTCACCCTCATCAGCATTATTAGCTGCACCTGTGGATGATGCTCACGTGCAAACTTAAAGACTTTCAGCTGAAGCAGATAATGAGATGGTGTTCTGCATTTAAGCCATGAGTGGTTCAAGCAGAATTGCCGGGAACTCGACCTTGTGACGTTCGTTTGTGAGACGCTGAGGACCGCGCCTGGGTTTGACACATCGTGCCTGTGAAGGAGGACGGGTGAGGGACACATGCTGTCAGCACACATCAGAGGTGATGATTGTCTGAATAAGTGTTAACAGTAATTTGGTATTTTGTTACGCAGTATATTTGAACATTGATGTGAATTGTGCAGCTCGCTTCTCACTGCCGTGGCGTACGGAATGATGATCCTCCACCTGTTGTGAGAAGCTGCTCATTTACATAAAGCTTAAATTCAGACCTGAATGTGTTGCCGATAGTGTGTGCCTTTGAAGGATATTTGTTGTAGCTGTTGACTTACCTCACCTTTGCATCCTTCACAGAGTCAGTTTGTCGTGTCCACCTGGGGGGTGTTCGGCGGTGAGTCTGGGTCCAGAAGCGTCGGGCTTCGATCCATTTGGGTGCTGGAGAGCGCGCCGTCCTTCACCTCGCCAGATAACCGCACATTTATGTTGTACACAATTATTGCACAGACGGGAAATAAACTTGTTTTGTTTTTGGAACCGCTTTCTGGTTATTTAGCGCTGGGTTCAGTCAGACGCTGGTCCGCTCCTCAACTCGCGTCTGCACATAACAATTAGCCTATTAACGTATCTGTTAGAAAACACTAGACACTGAACATAGACTTAAATGAGTGAGATGTTCAACTAAAGCAAAAAATGACACAGTCCACTTTAGAGGTGTCCACAAATAGGAAATATATTATATTATCATATACCTATAAATGATACGCCAATATGATTGGATAAAACACAAAAGAATAAATAGCAATACACCCTTTTCGCAGACGGTTAATACTTTTCATACCACCCGAGTAATCAGCCAATCCGGACAGCGGAGCAGTGCCACTACGAAGAGGCGTGGTCAGAGGAACTGTGAAATACTGGTGAGTCACTATTAACCCCTTAACGCCCGAATTTATATAGCTGTATATAAAAAAATGTTTTGTGTGTTTTTTTGACTTTAAGTAGATGGTAAATAATGTTGAGATTATTAATTTCACTTTTGCACAAAAAGTAAATAGTAATTTTGGTATTTTTTTTAATAATTTATGTTATAATGTTATAATAATAATAATAATAATAATGGTATGTTGCAAATTTGCGACAACAGGCATACTGGTCAATTTGGTATGTTGCATATTTGAATCAAATATTGTAGCATATATGCGACAATAGGCGTTAAGGGGTTAATAATTTCTTACATGTCCAACCTCGTAGGTTGATCATTAAAATGAAATTCGTTAGTTCTAAAAGCCATCATAATTATTTATAGGAAAACATTCTATTTTTTTCTACTAAGGTTTGAACTTTGAGTGTTTACACAGGAGAGAAAAGTCAGGAAATGTTAATGCCTGTTTGAGAAAAGTGTATAAAGTGGTGTAGTGAGGGTTTTACAGCCTTAAAACATCTATAATAATTGTAAAAAAATAACGCTGACTACTTTGCGGATTTCGCCTATCGCGGGTTATTTTTAGAACGTAACTCCTCGCAGTTTTGCAGATTTTTTTAGTGCAATTTTGCATGCTTCTTTTTTTTTTTTAACAGCACATTGTGTTCTGCGTTCTTATCAGGTGGGCCAGTCGCGGCACCGGTCGGCATCACCGTGATTGCTCTCAGTGCCTCCGATGCACTTACTGAGTCTGCGGGCTTGGTAAGCGCCTCAGCGGGCCACTCACACCGCCCCCTGTCTGCTGTGCCGAGCTGCATCCAACTGCAGCGACAGGTCCAGAGACTATGCTCGCTGTTTTGATGTGCAGCACCCGCTGCACGGTCTCGGTAACCGCAGCCGCAGAGCTCCGTGGCCATGACTTGGATTCTTTGCAGGTCCCGCATCCGTACCCCCGGAGGCAGTGAGCGAAGGGAGAGCACGCGCATTGTGTTCTGCGTGCATTTATCATTTATAGGTATATGATGAAATCGTTATCAAGTTGTTTTACCAATGAATATGGCTTTATACACCCTTACAAGTTAGAATCATATATAAATGTTTTCACCTCCACAGCGATCCTGATCTTACCTGAACACAGAGTGCATAAATTACATGTTAATGTTAGTTTCTTGTTTGAAAACTGAAAAAAGTACTTATTAATATAGCCATACCAATGAGAATCTTCATTAAATTCATGGTCAATATTTTTAAACAGCAGGCAAATTACTGCTCCATTACATTTTTCATTAAATGCCTGAAATCTGTGCTCATTTATAATGTTTTTGGTTTTTTTTTACATTTGACAGTATCCATTACAGTAGCATCTACGTACGTATAAAGTGCCGAACAAAGCTCATCTTAGGATTAATTTCAAACTTACTTTACAAGAAATTCTACAGAATGCCTCTTTTTTAATTTTATGCAAGTAAAGCGGGACACATTGCCACAATATTAACTGTACATATTAACTGTACATATCAGTGCTGTTTTGAAGTATTTTGGTTTCATGGCTATCAAAGAACTGTGCTACCAGCTAACAGTGTTCAGGGACTTGGCCAGTTAATGGAGATTTATTACACACGTTTGTGGCTACATTGCCCCAATTCTAAGATACATAGTAGTGCTTCCTGTGAGATGATGCATATGGTTATTAATACCACAGAATGAACCAACCAGGCCCTTTCCCTGCCTCAAGTAGCCATCCTTAAGCTGTGGTACACACCTGTGGACAGGATTACTCGTCTAACATCTGTGGCTGATTTTGACCAAATGTGATGTGCTGGTTCGTAAACCCTGGAGTTGCCTTGAAACAGTTTGTTTTGGCAAAGGTTAATCAGAGTCACTGACCTTCAGCTGCTTACTCCAGTTCAGTCGATCCCAGCAGCCATAGGGTGCGAGGTGGGGTTCATCTGGACAGGACACCATGTCTGTCACAGGGCCACATATAGACAGACAAACACATGCACACCTATGGATAATTCAATATTTCCCGATTCACGCAACCTGCATGTCTTTGAATGTGGGATGAATCCGGAGCACCCGGAGGGAACCCCTGCAAACACGGGGAGAACATACACATTATTTCATTTATACAGCAAAGCTGCCTCAATGTGCGTCCACAAGTAAGGTCTAACCTTACTAACCCCTAGAGCAAGCACACAGGCAACAATAGTAAGGAAAAAACTCTAATGATATTGAGGAAGAAACCTCAAGCTGACCAGACTCAAGGGGGTGATCCACTGCTTAGGTCATACCAATAAAAAACATTTTTAACAATTACAGAGGAACATAAAAACTTTTGAAAATTACTAAGTCCACTCAGATGTCCAGGAAAGCACCAGTTGGTTGGGCAGAAAGGCCAAGGTGGGAATCAATCCATGACCTTCTTGCTGTGAGGGGAACAGTGCAAACTTCTAATCCACCATGGTGACTTATTGGAGTCAGTGTTAAAAACAATGTGTTTTTCCACAGAACTTGACCACACATATGTGGGTTCAAGTATTGCCCAGGCAAGGTCAAATTTCCCAAGGTCAACCACTGAGGGTAAGGTCTAGGTCATGTCTGTTGTGTCTGATTCCTGGCCATTCTTAGAATTCCTGGATATCTGCTCCTCCTACCCTTTTCCTTTGGCCAGTTTCTGCCAAACTTGACATTGGATGAAGACCCACACAGAAATTGCCCATACAATTTGCCAACTGTCATGGACCCCAATTTTAAAATTTGTATTTTTCCTCTAATTCCCCTCCAGTTTGGACACACATATGTGGCCAATGGGTCTTCAAAGTTAATTTCTATAATTTATCATAAAAAAGAGTTAGTCTGACTATATTAATCCAACTTGTGCTTTTAACTAGTTAGTCCAGGTAATGTCAAATTAGTAAAAGGTCAGTCATTGGGATCAAGGTCAATAGATCTTGGTCAAAGTCAACCAATTTGATGTGGTCTAAACCTGGCACACACACATGAAGGTGGATGCTGGAATTGCCTTGGCAAGGTCAGCCAAAGGTCAGCAATTTGGATGAAGATCAAAGTAATTTGAGATAAAAAGTTCGATTTTCACCAATCATTGAATGGCAGTGTTTACGAGGAAATCATATTATCAAATAGGTGAGAACATACTAATTAGTGTTAAACTTGTCCTACTAATGTGAACATCTTCATGCCCGTACATACCCGTGCCTAGTCATAAAGTCTATAAAAACAACTTTAAGAGCCACATGTACAGTAAGTTTTAAAATCTATTGACCATTTGTGACATTTTCAACCTTGAGGTGGCTTAGAGGTTTTAATAATTTCAGTGAGGCAGTATGTTTATTAAGTGCCTTTGAGCTTAGCATGCGCTTTAACTTAGTGGGAATGAAAAATGTTTTAGCAACTACATAAAATTATTTCCATAGGGGTGGTGGCCAAGTGGTAATGCGCTTTGGTTTCAGTGCAGAAGGTTCGGGTTCAAATCCCACCCCTGCCACATTTCTCCATGTAATGTGGAGTTGCGTCAGGAAGGGCATCCGGTGTAAAACCTATGCCAGTTTTCAACATGCAGATCCACTTGATTTGCTGTGGCAACCCCGAGTGCAAACAAGGGAGCAGCCGAAGGGACTTACTTAAATAAAATTATTTCCATCATAATTACACAGCAGTGAGCCTATACCCGCCTCTAGGAACACACTGAACCGCTGTTTCACACAGAGAACCACAGAAAAAAACACTCACTGCCAATGTGACTTTCAATTTCTATAATTTACCCACTTTGATAAAAATAAGATTATTCTCTTTATACATTAATGCAATTTGTGCTTTTAATTAGTACATATTCAGATACGATCAAGTCACTTCATGTAGTACAAAAAGACAAGCACAATGGCAGCAACCTGTTTTTAAGGGCTTGAATTTCTTGATCTTATCCGTTTTTCTGATTTATGTTTTATATGTCCTTTAACGTTTGACTTAGTTTTAACTCGTTTTACCACCACATGGTCCCAGTGGATTTTACACCAGTATTTTGGATCAATGATGTCATTGTTCTTCATCAACAGCACCATTGTGAGGAGTTGTATCTTAGCCGAACATCACAGAATCTGACCCGGAAGAAGCAGGATTGCAGCTAATTCCAAGTTACGGAATGACTCAGTGGTGATGATTGGCCCAGCGTCTGTGGCATTCTCTCTAAAAACCAGTGGTCACCGGGTGAAAGACTGAGTGTGCTGGAGAAGAGCTGTACTTTGTGTCAGCAGGGTCACTGTATGGAGTCCAAAGAGGGGAACATGGAGCGGCTGGTACATTTCCCATGCATCATCTGTGGTATCAGCTGGTTCACTGTGATAACATCCCAGATCAAGAGGAGTACTCCTCACTTGAAGCAGCCCAAAGTCACTGGCTCAGTAACCCAGTCATCATCTCCAAAGATACACCAGAGTACCAGCCGCCCCCAACCCTCTGCTAGTGGCCACAAGAAAATCCTTCTAGTTTTGCTGTGGGGCTCTGACAAAGTCTGTAAATGAACAACCACTACTGCATAAGTCCACTGCCAGATTTAGCTATCAGAAACATCCGTTGTTGGATTTGTCCACTCAAGGTGGTTTCATGTCCAAGTCCTACAGAGCACACAAACAGATACTGTACATTTTTGACTTCAGTCCCACTGTGGTGAGTCTTGTACATATTGGGGTGAATGATGTCTTGGCTGGGACCAAGCTTTACTAAATTATGAAATAACGTTAATGATATGAGATAGAACGTACTTTTTTTCCCTGAAAATTAACGCCGCGGACTTTCGATCCACCGTCGGCCATCTTTGTACGCCTCATAGAGCTGTGTGATGATGTGCGCAATGTGAGTGCCAATCGGAATTGGTTCACCATCACATGGTTTTTCCAAAATCCAATCGTAGGGCAGCTTTTACCTCACGTGATGAACCAAAGATCGTTTTCAGGGAGGATATCTACTAGTTGGGCCCATTTGAATAGCCCCCTAATGCCTCCAATGCGCCCTGCGCCATTATGCACAGCGAAAGTGAAAGCAGATGGAGAGACACATCTCACGTGCTCAAACAAAGAGGTGTAACTATCAGGATTGCTCCACTCAGTTTGCATTTGAATGTACTGGATTACTCTGTGGCTCTCACCCGCTGCGGTAAAGCACTGTTTACATATCAATGGGGTGAGGGAGAGGAGCCGCTCCTCAGACTCAAGCATAAATGCATAGACCATTTTTTATATATTGTTCACAAATGTGCATTTGTGTTATTGTTTGAACTTTTTTGTTGCACAGTCTTTCACACACAAGGACCTCAAGTTACCTTTATAAAGTGTCAAAACAGTTGTTATTATAGTTTGTTGTGTGTTTTGAATAAATGTGTGTGGAAAATTATTTTTTCGCTTTACTTTTTCCTTGTTATTTTTGATTGTAAACCTTTATTACACTTATAAAACACAACAAAAGCATATATATTATGAAAGAACAGGTTGTCCTGAAAAAGAGACATAAAAGTTATTGTGGGATGCAGGGAGAGCTGTTAACAGCAATAATAAAACATTTATGCCAGAGCGATGTGACTGTCCAAAAATGTCCTAAGACCCAGAGGGTTAAAATGGAATTATTTATTTATTTATTGGATTTCAGTTTCCCTCAATTGCTTAAGGTCATGCCTTTGGTTCCAGTAGAGATCTTGATTTGGCACAAGTTTTGCGCCATATGCCCTTCCTGACTCAACTCCAGTTCTACAAGGAGAAATATGCGTCCAACCCCCTGGTGTTTCAAAGCAATCTCTCAGCCAAGTACTAATCAAATAACATTTGATTTATTGTTCCATGATTTGAGTTGCAACTTGTTTCATAAAGTGATGGTTTTATAGCTCACAGATCTAGAATCACTTACTCACGCACTCACTCATCTTCAACCGCTTACTTCAATTAACGGTCACAGGGGGTTGGAGCATATCCCAGGAGTCATAGGGCGTGATGTGGGGTACACCCTGGACAGGACGCCAGTCGGTCGCAGGGCCACATATAGACAAACAAACGCACACCTGCAAACACACCTATGGACAAATTTAAAGTTTCCAAACCACCTAGCCTGCATGTCTTTGGATGTAGGAGGAAGGCGGAGCACCCAGGGGGAACACACGCAAACACGGGGAGAACACAGAAACTCCACACAGAAAGGCCACAGGTGGGAATTTTTTTTTTCAATATTTATTTCATTCATTTAAAAGAAAAACAGAAAAAGCAGAAATGAATATTACAAGACATTGAATGAAAAGGAGCTTTTCACAATACAATCTTTCAATTTTAAGCATCATTATTCAACATTATTTAAAAGATTACATTTTTTTGACTTTATCACAACCCACTGACTTATTTCATGGTTTCATACTTACTTAATACATCTAGTTTAATACGTTTTTTGAATAATTTAAGCGACCTTGATTCTTTGATTTCTTTGTTGAGGTTGTTCCATAATTTTACACCATTCACAGCAATACTCCTTTCCTTTACTTTGGTTCTGAATCTTGGTTTTTTAAAGACTTCTATTCCTTTCAAATTATAACTACTTACTCTTTTTTCAAACATATTTTGAATGTTTATTGGTAAGATATTTTTATTAGCTTGGTGCATTGTTTGTAATATTTTCAAATCAACTAAATCATGAAATTTAAGTACCCTATACTTACTGAATAATGGGTTAGATGGATCTCTAAAACGACTGTTGCTAATCATTTTTAAAGCTCTTTTCTGCAGAATAAATAATGGTTGTGTATAAGTTTTACATGTTTTTGATCCCATGACCTTCATGCTGTGAGGCAAGAAACACAAATGTGATGATGGCTATAGGAAGTTAACCAGCCATCTCTTAGAACGTGGAAGTACTGAAGCCTATGAAGGGAAGACCGACACAAGCAGTGTGAAGATTGATGTTGCATCATACAGCAGGACAATATTCTACGTGATTTCTGTCTGTCAGTTCAGGTGAAGTGAAATTAGTGTGTTGCAGGGTATGTGTTTATGGTGCATTCACACTCTGATGATAAGCTCGGCGTTTACCGATAAAGAATGAAAAGTTGATTAACATCGACCAGCGCTGAAGTATCTGCTAGACTCTGCAGGAGTGAAGTGGACATCAGTTGGGCCATGCTGATGTCCACTGTGGTGCCTAAAAATTATTCAACATGCTTAAAATCTTTGACGGTCATGCTGAAAATGTTGCTGAAAATGCAAAAGTTGAGCCCTGCTAAAACTATAATACACCATTACTGCTCCATGACAATGTAAACATGACAAATAATTACCTTTTTAGACCGCTCCAAATGCTTTCTCCAGCTCATTCAGCGAGCGCACGTGAACGGCGCTGCTGGAGCGGTCCTCTG